>NC_086327.1:3927035-4117035 GCF_036172605.1 Pelobates fuscus | reverse complement strand
AATTAGAATTTCTCGAGAATTTTGGGTCAGTGTAATCTTAGCCACAGGCTATGTATGTTAACACCGGTTTTAATATTGCTACTTGGAAAAGAAACTCCTGATTAGCCAGATTCCTCACGCGCCTTCTAACATGACTTCTTTGTCATCTCAGGTTAATACACTCAGACTGCGGCTGTCAGCATCCACTTAATTCAGACAGGTATCCGAACAAACAGGGATATAGCTAGCCTAGAAACCAAGGGGGTGTGCTTTGTTTGTAGGTAGGTAGAGAGACAGACAGACAGACAGAAAGACAGAGAGATGATAGATGTTATAATAAATATCAATGGGTATCCTTTAAGTGATTGTATTAACAGCTATGTTGAAGGCACATCTCATGAAACCAGCTGCAAACGGGCCGTTGGGGTATTGGGGTGTTTGGGGTATGTCCAGGCCCATTAATGCAGGGACAACTTGTGCTTTCTGACCTTCATTTAGGGAACTGAAAAACATACTAAGTAAAGTAAATCAGAAATCTAGACAGAGGTCACTTGAGTGGCAGAGAGATGGGGGTCTCATGGGATCATAAACTAGATGGGGCCACACAAAAGGGAGACAGAGAGGTGTGAGTACATTACACCGCATGTAACGCTCATTATGTGCTACCTGTCTTTTCCACTAAGGAAATATTAAATATTTTATCTTCTAAATTCTATTTTTCTAATCCCAGCAAATAATAATTAGGAATAAATGTTTGCAATTTACTGAAATGATTATTTAGCAGCCGTGTTACCTAATGAAATGAGCTATGTGTATCCGTGGCTTTTAATTCAATTATTAATTAATTCAGGGACAGATCACATTTTTGCAAACTACGGTATGTACGTGATAAAAATACTATAAAAAAAAAACACACATAATAAATGAGCTAACTTTTAAAGAAACCGTGCAAAATCTTCATTTATCAGAAAGAAAAATAGAGAAGGTGACAGCGGTACGTTAAAAATAAAGGTCTTTTTCCTGTCTTTCTAGCGTCAGCATTGCTTGTTGGATGGAGGGCACAATGGCTTCCGTTTAATTTGTCTGAATCAGAATCAGAAATGATTCCATTCTGTTAGAAAAAAAAATCAAATGATTCGGAATGTTCTGAAAAGGTAAATCTACAAAAAAATCCCACAGTCTTTAATGGCGACTTCTGTAGATAAATCTTTTGAAAGGTTTTTTTTCCTAACAGAATGTGAATGTGTCGTAGCAGCACAAGGGACGTGTCATTGGCTAAAGAGCATATTCAAGAAGGGAAAGTAATCTGTTTATGTCCTATTTGATAAATGTATGCGTTATTAATATAACACATTCATTAAAAATTGTGATTTCGAAGAAATCCCTTAAATAAAAGCATACAATACAAAAATTAAGAAATAAATAATTACGTAAATAAATGTATATGTACAAATAATGAACAGATACTTGGAATGCAGCCCAATAAATCTATTATTTTAATGGAGAAAAAAAAAAGCATTTACCGGGTTATTTAAATAAGGAATTCAATGTGAATTTAAAGAGAATTTAAAATTTAAGCTCAAAATAGCCAGACTGCAAAAAGTCTCCAAATCAGCAATACTTTGAGTTTGACTGAAATGTTTTAGAATGTGGAATTCTTTTTAAAATCTTATTTTAGTAAATAACCTGAGAGCTTTTTAGGCCTCGATTTAATATTTTTTAATACACTTTTTAAATGATTTAAACATTTTGAAAAATATGTAAAAATTTTCTAAATATTTGTATTTTATTTACATAATAAACATTTTTTTTTATCATTTAAAGATACGTTTAAAAGTATATGCAAAAATATGGAATCATTTGCAATCATTTGAAAAGTTTTTGCAATACAAATTAATTGAGGTCATAATTTATTATGAAAAGGGTATTTATTATTTATGAATTATTTTGACACAACAGTTTTTCTAGACACTAAGTAGCCCCAGCATGTTCAATATTTTTACAATAAATGTACAATATAAAGCACTCTAGCACTTCGAAACATGACCTAATATCTAATAAGTAGATGTATAAATGTTCAATAATATAAAAGTTATACTTTCAGAACTGTATATTTCTTAAATATTACAACAAAAATGTTTTATTCCGGTGCATGTATAAATTCCTTTTTGTCGGTGAACTCTCAATTTTATTCATATTTTACAGAAATCTGTAAACAGGACAAACGATCTCAAACTGACATAAACCACCCGTTATCTAACTAGGAAAACATTGTGCAATGGACTCACTAAACATTAAATTGGTTTAAAAAACGGAAAACTGATAGTTTAAGTTAAACCAGTCAAGCTGTAGCTATAACATAGTCTACCAAACAAGCATTTTTAAATGAGTTATTTTTCAAATGAATACAACTTAAGGTCAGGTATATAAAACCATGTGGGGCTGCATTTGATTAGTCTGCTCACCCCAATGCAATGCCTAGTGGGTACACACAAGATGATGCTTGAAGTATGTCGTGTTAACAAGCCTTGGGACAGACTGTTTGGAGATTAAGAATGCAAAGTTAAGCAGATTTAAAGCACACTGACCTGTTTTTGTCCCTTCCGTGGAAGCAATGCCCGTCTCTCTCCAGTAGTGACAATTTATACCTGGTATATCTGCTGGAGGAACCTGTATCACAGGTCGGCCAACAAAACAAGGAAAGAAACCACATTTTTGCTGGTCCCTTTCATGAAACCTACTAACATTGGCTGTAAATTCCGTCTCTAGGGCAAGTGTTTTAATTTAACAAAAGGTGTTAAAAAACCCAACTCAATTACACAAAAACAATGTAATCCGGGTAAGTGTGAGGTTTAATCTTATTATAATACAAAAAGGACCATGTTCTGTAAGTAAACTGTAACCACTTATTTGGGGATTTGTGTTTCTAGGTATCATAGGTAAGAAGGTGGAATAACACTTGGTTATCTGATTAATCTTTATCCCTGCTAACTCGACTTAGGGTGGAAAATCCCAGGATAATCCATCGTTATCTGTGTCTGTCTGTGCTGAAAACAGAGCGTCTCTGTCACCATACCATGGGGTGATGTTTCAAAGTAAAACCAGCGCTATTCTAGCAAAGTGATAAATGTCGCGAGAAATTCTGTTGGCTTCCATGGTGATTACTCTTTATTTTGCACTTTGCACCAGAAGAGCAACTATTGTTGCCTTGATAAGTCTTAGGATGAATGTAATGAATTATATCCTAATGTTAGATGTTACGTAAAGCTGTTGCAAACATCAGCTGAGGAGTAGCTGTGCTAGTGAAAGCTGTTCCTTCTAACAGCTGAACGAACAGCCCTATTTACAGGTGTAGTTGAGAAAGGTTGTGGTGGTAGGTGACACTATTATAAGGAGAGTAGATAGGGTAATCTGTTGCTCTGATCGTTTCATCCGGACAGTTTGCTGTCTCCCAGGTGCTCGGGTCAGGCATGTTGCTGACAGAGTGGATTGATTATTGGGAGGGGCTGTCATGGTCCATATTGGTACCAATGACAAAGTCAGAGTAATGTGAAAGGTCTTAAAGAATGAGCTCAGAGAATTCAAATGAAGAAACGGACCCCCAAGTTAATATTCTCAGAAATATCATCTGTGCCGCGCCCTACAGCAGAAGGGCAGCAGAAGATTAGGGAGGTTAATGCGTACATAAAGTAGGGTTTGGGGTTTTTAGAGCACTGGGCTGATTTATAGCCATGATGGATTGCACCTAAATGGATGAGGATCTGCAGTGCTGGGGGACAGGAGGGTTAGAAGGTTGGAGGAGATTTTGAACTACTGGTGGGGAGGACATCAAAATATACAAACTGGAGACAGAATGGACATGGGCTTTAGCTCAGTACAAGAACAGTGGAGGTATGTAATAGTAATAAAAATGTACATAAAGTACAAGTGACTCATGATAATATTAAATGTATGTTTACGAATGCAAGGAACCTATATAACTAAATGGGGGAACCAGAGGAAGTAGCATACACTAAGCAATATGACATAATGGTCATAACTGAAACCTGGTGGGATGAGACACATGACTGGGCAGTTAACTTAAATGGTTACACACTATTTAGGAAGGATAGGAAAAACAAGAAGGGTTGTGGGGTATGTTTGTATGTCAACCATGATCAAGGCCAATTTAAATAAGATAAGAGCAGCTTTACAATATTTTGACTGACAAACCTTTTGGTGAATAAAACCCTGAGGATGGAATATCTTCAAACAAATATTAAAAATGTACATTTCTCAGAATGTAAATGGCTTAGTGGAAAAGTAAACCAAGAGATTAAAAAAAATAAAAATGCATTTAAAGCATTTAAATTTGAAACATTAGAGGCATCCTATAAAAGATATAAGGAAGCCAACAATGTGTGCAAATAGGCAACTAGAGTGGCTAACCTAGAAAATTAGTGATTAAAAAAGGAAAATGTAGGAACACTGAAAACAGAGATTGGTGTGTTAATTGATGAAGATAAGGAAAAGGAAGATATTTTAAATAACAATTTTTCCAATATATATTATGGAGGATAATTTGACAACAGATATGCATATGATTGCTGCAAAAAAATATAAACAAAGCTCCAAGGCATGATAGTATTCACCCACAAGTACTTAAGGAACTAAGTGTGGAAACAAGTGAACCTCCATATTTAATCTTTCATGTTTTTTTTTTTTTTCAGACATTGCACCGGAGGATTGGAGACAGGCAGATGTGATTCCTATATTCAAAAAGGGCTCAAATTCCTTGCCTGGAAATTATAGACATGTGACCTTAACTTCTGTGGCTGGGAAAATATTTGAAAGGTTATTAAGGGATAATATTCAGGAATTCATCTGGAAGAACACTGTTATTAGCATCAATCAGCATGATTATATGAAACCAAGGCGTTTGATACGGTTCCTCAAAATGGGTTAGTGTTCAAACTAAAAGAAATTGGTCTAGATGAAAATTCTTCTTCTTGGGTAGAACATTGGTTTAAAGATAGAACATAGAGACTCTTGGGATGAAAATATAATTGTGGCGAAAGCCACTTCGCTACTGGGGTTTGGAGGGGACTACTTGCCAGCCTTCTACCCTGTGACTATGGCCCCTTTAATTTATTATGGTAGAGAGACCCTATTTGTGCCTATTGGGACTTGGAACAATGGTCTTCGAACAGTCAAAGTAAGTCGAAGTGGGTCAAAGTAAGTCGAAGTAGTCGAAGTGGACGCCATTCGACATTTGAACACCTGGCAGCGGCCATCTTAAGCCGCGAGTACCATGAATGGTGTTTGGTCGGAAAGTTCATGGAATTCAAATCGGATATGCGATGGCACGAACACTGCTGAACAGTTACCTTCCATGGTACTTCGGCTATTCGAACAGCGTTTGGTGAATCGAAGTACACAAACAAGGGACACACATTGACTATGTTCATTTACCATTACATTCAGTAATTCTGACAGTATTTTGACGATTTGAAATAGACCGGCCTTATTCTCTGGAACTGTTTTGGGCATGAAACCATGCATGCGGTCGGTCAAAAAGAGACTTCCGGGAATTTCCTGAACCCTTGCTCTGATCTGGGTGATTTTTGGATATGTTGTTCACCCAGATTAGGGATTTGACTTTTATGGGGATATGTTGTGTTTTGTAAAAATGTGTGTTTTTCTACCTGGAGGTAATTGAGTTACATACACTACTTCATTCAATTATCTTACAGGCAGAGGGGAGGGATTGTATATGTGTTATGGGAGTGTCGTACAGTTAATTACTGTTCTTATTGGTTTATTCCCTTTGTGTCCCTGTGCCCAACAAGGTCCACCTGGGTGTCACCCTTGTTGGGAAACTGGCATAAAAGGCCAGTGTGCCTCCATTAAAATTAAGTTCCTGTTTGACCCTCAACACGTAGCCTTGTCTCTTGATTGGAAGGGAACTGCTATATTCACACTGGGGATTGCTATACTCCCCTGGGTTCTAATCACTAGCTCTTGTATGCTTGTAAGAGCTGTTCCTGCTACACTCTCTGGAGAAGAAGAGGTCTTTCCCCCATGTCAGAGGTTGTCAGAGGTTGGTCCAGGGTGGGAGGAAGACGGCGAGATTCCAGCTAAGCTACGGCGGTTGTGGAGACTCCGGTGCTTGTGGTGTCTTGTGCGGTGCTTATGGTCCTCAGCATCAGCTAGGAAGTATCCGTTGGCAGAGGTACCCAGTTGGGGTGCCAGGTGATCCGTTACAATAATTCTAGTCCAAACTTGTGTCTTAATAGCGCTCAGATGCCACGAAAACAGCTAAATCGTCACAGGGGAAAGTTTTGACCGACCGCACACATGGCGTCAGCCCAAATTAGTTCCAGGAGAAAAGTGGTCACTTTAGGAAGTTCCAAAATGAACAAAATACTGAACAGTTCCCCTGGCTCATAGGTAGCGAGTGTTTGTCTCGTTCGTGTGTATCTTTCCACCGAACAGCACACTCCTGGCTTTCCAGAAACAGAAGCAGATGGCGATACAAAATCACAGAGGTTTGCAAGTTAGAGTATCCATCTTAGAGTTCCAGACATTTGACGACCAAGTACCACTGCCTGCATTCGAGAGACAAGATGACCTCCGTTTTTCAAAGCACGTGTCTTTCAGTTATACGAACGGCGGCCGCCCAGAGAGAGCACTTAATTTTGTGGTTACTTTGATGATAACGAGAAAGGGGGTGGTCTGCATTCGGTAGATAGAACTACCTAATCCAAGGGATAGATCTGCCGAATCCAAGGGAAAGTAACTGGGGCATAGAACAGTTTTCAGGGCAGTTCGTCACAAATGTCATTGTTTTATGATTTATTCCTATTAACTGATTATTCTTATATCCCAGAAAAATTGTAATGATTGATTTGAACAACAATGATGATATTATTAAATTAAAATGTTGTGTCATCACGTTGCTGTTTGTCACTCAGAGCGCCATCACGTCACTGTTTGTAACACTGAGTGTCACGTGTCACTGTTTGTCTCTCTAACACAGCACTGAGTACACTGACATACATGATACTGCAAAGATATTAACTACAACAATGTAACCAACACTTTGGGTGTAGTGGGACATACAGTTAGGGTTGGATGGTGGTTGGTGCTCAGAGAAGAGGCTTAAGGGGAACTTCAAATTCAGGGAACCTATCTATAAACAAGTACCGTACTTGTTTTTCCTGGCTGCGAATTGCGGGTGTTACAGTCCATGACACTTTGAGGGCATGTACCCCAACCCAAGCTCTATTATGTAATCACTTTAAACCTGAACAACACCATACCCTGTGTCTCCCTAACTAGGTACCCATCACCTAACCAAAAGAAGACAAGAAACAATGAAAATTGAAAAACAATCTTGTAAAACGAATCAATTTAAAACTAAATATTAATATTATGTTTTTGCTGATAGCCATGAGGAAAAAAAGAAAAAAAAAGTATAAAAAAGGCTACCAGCCCAAAAATTAAAGCAGAAAATGCAAAAATTCTAAGAGTCCATGTGGTACAGAGGAGGGTGTTATGAGAGTATATAAGGGGTGTTATAAACAAGCTGCTGTTTTTCGGCAGCTGTAACAAAATCAAAGCAAAAAACAAGATACAGTGTAACAATTTATAACACACCATGCATATACAATCTCTATTAATAATAGTGTAACTGTACCAAGGCACAGAGGGCTTGTCTACTAAATACTGAAAATTAAAGGGACACTATAGTCACCTGAACAACTTTAGCTTAATAAAGCAGTTATGGTGTATAGAACATGCCCCTGCAGCCTCACTGCTCAATCCTCTGCCAATTAGGAGTTAAATCCCTTTGTTTATGAACCCTAGTCACACCTCCCAGCATGTGACTTGCACAGCCTTCCATAAACACTTCCTGTAAAGAGAGCCCTATTTAGGCTTTCTTTATTGCAAGTTCTGTTTAATTAAGATTTTCTTATCCCCTGCTATGTTAATAGCTTGCTAGACCCTGCAAGAGCCTCCTGTATGTGATTAAAGTTCAATTTAGAGATTGAGATACAATTATTTAAGGTAAATTACATCTGTTTGAAAGTGAAACCAGTTTTTTTTTCATGCAGGCTCTGTCAATCAGAGCCAGGGGAGGTGTGGCTAGGGCTGCATAAACAGAAACAAAGTGATTTAACTCCTAAATGACAGTGAATTGAGCAGTGAAATTGCAGGGGAATGATCTATACACTAAAACTGCTTTATTTAGCTAAAGTAATTTAGGTGACGATAGTGTTCCTTTAACAACCAGAATTGGGATTATTGCCAAGTTAGTAAAGTGTAGGAATGGTAAAAAGAAAAAAAAATCCTAACAGTGCCTCTGAGGGCACACCTTCTACACTCCACCCAACAGAGTAGCTATCAGCCAGATATGGTTGCCATAAAGAGGTATTAACTCAATTAATCTTTATGAGGAGATGGTGATTGGCACAGCATGGCATTTTTCTGTGCAATAGCCTCCCAATTCTTTCCTATGGGAAAGCACTGGATTGGCTGAAATCATCAAGATTGATGATCTTTTCCATGGAGGCAAGGCCAGCCGCGGCCAGCTGGGCCAAGCAACTCACCTTTCCTATGTGCATTGCGGTAGGCCTGTCAACTAAACACCCAAACCAGTACTGTGGTGTCAGGAATACCGGTTTGAATACCAGACACTATTGTGTGTTGTTAAACATTAGACAATGTAGAGTCACAGAATTTAGATAAAGAGTTAGGGCTGCCAAATGTGCACCATAATTTAGCTTTATTATCACCACTAATATGTGCAACACATGTTGGCACAGAATTCGTATATGTTGTCAAGGTGAGTATACTCCAACACGCAAACCAAGTGCAAGAAGTGCTAGGAAAACTTATAACCATTTCTTAGAGTGGCCGGGTTTAGTGTAAAATGTAACGGATATGGACTGACAGCAACTGATAGAATAGTCAGAGTCAGACCGAATGGTTACAGAAAACAACCAAACTATACAGCAAGCCAGAGTCCACAAGAAGGATCAGGATAATCAAAGGACAAAGCAAAGTCAAAACCAGAGAAAACAACACTACAACTGGCAATAAGAAAACCCTGTCGTGACCTTAAATAGCCACAGAAATAACACTATCGGCCAGCGCCAATCATGACACCAAATGTTTTATTTTGTAACTCCATCCACAGTGTGAGATCAGGGTGACGTGCATGCTGTTGATATAACATTGTTTTCTGTTGTAAATTATGAGATATTGCATTTCTCATCTAATTATCCCACTGAATTTCACATGAAGACATTATGGAAGGTGTTCTTTGTAATAATGTGGCCTGAGAACCTGCTTAATCTGTAAATCATAGGTCTGGTTTGCTGCATTATATTTATACGGGATTTTCAGGAAAGACTGCAACCCAGACAACTGAATTTACTTTCTAATTAACATTTGACACACCCTTATAGTCGTGATGTCTTTCAATGATGTAATGCCTATGGCATCACCTCAACTTCACATTCACACAACCTGCTGCGGCTGAAATATCTAATCAGAAAGAAAAGATGGAGTAAGTGCGTCTCCAGGCATTTTATTGGAGGATGAATTTAAACATCCAAATGTTGGTCAAACAGATTATTCACTGTTACAATGTTGCAGCCAGCAAAGTATAGATCATGGGTAGTCAACCTGGTCCCTACTGCCTAGTTTGGGATTGCAGGTGGTGGTGAAGGGTTCTGCAGAAAATGCCCGGTGGGCCTTGATAGATGTGGACCAATGCCGGCAGGGGAGATCTTTTATTCCCCGTTTTTAGCCCATGCAGAGCCAGCCTTGCTGTAAGCCCTTTCGGGCTGGTGAAGAGATCAACGTTCTCCCTCACTTGACCTAGGTGTTCCTCTGATGAGCAGGCTGGTCAGAGTGTTGCCATGCGTTACCTTGGCATTGCTCCGATACAATGCTGTGCTTGAAGGAGGACAGAAGAGTCAGTCTGTAGCCAGAGGATCTGCAGGCTAAAGTGAACATCCCACCACTGAACCACCAGGGCTTGCAGCATTATGTCCCTCCTCCCGGGTAAAAGGTAAAAAGAAGGGACAGGGTGACATTAAGTGTGATGCAAGCAACTTCGCCACTGGTTTTGGAGGGGCCTGTTTGCCAGCCTCCTACCTTTGGACTATGGGCCTTGTGATAACCCATGTTCAAAAGTACTGTTTCTGCCCCTTAGACTTTTAACTGGAATAGAATCAAACACGTGGTGGCAGCCATCTTAAATTGTCCAGCGGTGTTTTGTCGTAGAGTGTATGGAACTGTTTTGGGCATGGGACCATGTGCACAGTGGGGCAAAAATAAGACTTCCATGAAATTCTTGAACCCCTGAACCGATATGGGTGATTTTTGGATGTGTTGTTCACCCAGTACCTAGGTACTTTTGGGGTTTTGTAAAAATGTATGTTTTATTGCTTAGAGTTAATTGAGTTAGTCCATTGTCTTCGTTAATTATATCACAGGCAGATGGGAGGGATTGTGTACACTGTATGGGAGTTACTGTATGTAAAACTATGTTTTTATTGGCTTGTTGTTCCTGTGTCTCTGTGCCCCACAAGGTCCACCTTGTGGGAAAACTGTATAAAAGACCAAGCTGTTCAATAAACCCTCAAATCTACTGAGTTCCTGTTTGACCCTTAACACGTAGTCTTGTCTCCTGATTGGAGGGGAACTGCTATAATAACACTGGGGATTGATATACTTTGTATACTCCCCTGGGTTCTTATCACTTAGCTCTTTTAAGAGCTGTTCCTGTTATGCTCTCCTGGAGTAGGAGAGGTCTCTCCCACACAGTCCTGGATGTCAGAGGTTCATACAGAGTGGAAGGAAGACGGCGAGACTCCAGTTAAGCTACAGCGGTTGTGGAGTCTGCAGTGTTGTGGTGTTCGGTGCAGGGCTTATGGTCCTCGGCGTCAGCTAGGAAGCATCTGTCAACGGAGGTGCCCAGTCGGGGTGCCAGGTGACCCATTACATTAAGATTTTCACATCCACTTACACACAGCATAGACCCTATGCACCTTTCACACACAAACACACACTACACCCGTCACACACACTACATCCCTCACACACACACACACACTGGCCCTTCACACACACTACATTCCTCTCACTGCCCATTCACAAACAAGTACACACACAAAACGCACCCTCACACACAATACACATCTCACACTGCCCCCTCACACACAGACTGCCCCCTCACACACACTGCCCCCACGCACACAGACTGCTCCCCTCACACACACTACAACCCTTACATACACTGTCCCCTCACACACACACTGCCCCCTCACACATTGCAGCCCTGACTAACGCCGCACCCCTCACACGGCCCCATCACACACAACCCCCTCATACACACTGCACCTTCACACACACACACACACACACACACACACATCACCTCTAACACATACATTGCACACAAACACACACAAACAGTGCACCCCTCACAGACACACTTCCCCCTCACACACACACAGCGGCCTTCACAAACACACTGCCCCCTCACATATGCACACACTCTCCCTCCTCACACACAGCACCATTCACACACACAAACACAAAGCAACCTTCACACACTACAACCCTTGCACACATACTGCACCCCCCACACACACAGCACCACTCACACACACACTGCCCCCTCACACACACAGCACCCTTCACACACAGCACCCTTCACACACACACAGCACCCCTCTCACACACCCAGCAACCCTCACACACATACAGCACCCCCCACACACACAGCAACCTTCTCACACACACACGCACACACACACACATGCACACACAGCACCCCTCTCACACACACACTGCCCCCACACACACTGCAGCTTTGCACACCCCTCTCACACACACAAACTACACCCTCACACACACTGCACCCTTCACCCACTCTGCACCCCTCACACTGCCCCCTCACAAACACTCCGCCCCTCACACACTGCACCCTTCATACACAGCCCCTTCACACACACACTGCACCCTTCATACACACACACACTGCACCCTTCATACACAGCCCCTTCACACACACACTGCACCCTTCATACACACACACACTGCACCCTTCACCCACTCTGCACCCCTCACACTGCCCCCTCACAAACACTCCGCCCCTCACACACTGCACCCTTCATACACAGCCCCTTCACACACACACTGCACCCTTCATACACACACACACACCATCTTTAACATATAAACTGCACCTCACAACACACACACACACACACACACACACACACAGTGCACCCCTCACAGACACACTGCCCCCTCACACATACACTGCCCCCTCACACACACTGCAGATTTTACACACATACACTACACCCTTCACACACATCACCTCACAGACACACAAAGAAAAAAAGTAGAATAGAAAATAGAAAAAAAGGGGAAAAAATAGATCAATTTAAGTACATATTTTTAAACCCTCCTTTATAAACATGTAAATAAAATGCACTTGTGCTATAAAATTAGTTACTGTGGCATTGATGGGCCGTAAGATAATACCATCAACAAAGATACAAAAGTGGGTGGTAGGTATTAAAAGGTTGATACCCCTGGTATAGATAAAGGGCCATATTCGAGTGTTTAACACCCGTATATTGGACAAACTACATGAAAGAGGCAGATAACCGAGAGATAACACAGTGTTTGTTCTTCTCATTTTCTAAGCTCTAAGATGGATTATGGCTTTCTTTTCACATGGGACATCCTATCAAAGCAGCGAAGACTAATTGTTAACTCACGAATTAACTATTCAACTACAATGAAATAATATTTTGTTTTAGAATTGAAATCTTTATTTTTAGTCAATGTTTAATTTATTATTCTTTATGTTTACTGCTTTTTTTTTCTTTTACATAAACTTAAAGGACCACTATAGAGTATGTTTTCCTGGCACTACAGTGCCCTGAGGGTGTCCCCACCCTCAGGGTCCCCCTCCCGCCGGGCCCTAGAGGGTAGAAGGGCTCTTTCTCCAGCGCCGGGCGGGGGACTCTCCTCCTCCTCTCCTCGTTCTCAGCTGAATGCGCATGTATGGCAGGAGCCGCGCGCGCATTCAGCCAGTCCATAGGAAAGCATTCACAATGCTTTCCTATGGACGCTGGCGTCTTCTCACTGTTAAAATCACAGTGAGAAGCGTGGAAGCGACTCTAGCGGCTGTCAATGAGACAACCACTAGAGACTGGATTAACCCTATTAACTGTTATGTTTATAGAAAAAAGGGTTAAACCTAGCTAGACCAGACACCCAGACCTCTTCATTGAGCTGAAGTGGTCTGGGTGCCTATAATGGTCCTTTAACAAATAGAAAGAACATAAATGCTCCTTTTGTGTCTCAGAAAACTCATCCCTCCGACAGTGTGTTTTGGGGGGGGGGGGGGGGGGGGGCAGGGGGGGGAATAAAGAATTTTGCACTTTTTTATACACTGAAAAGAATACATTTTTAAATAAAATATAATCAGGAAGATAAAGAGACAGAATGAGTAAACAAGCATTATCAATATTAAATAAGTGCAGATAGTGAAAGCTACAGAAAACATTTTTTTTTTTTAGAGATAACCTCCAATACATTTTAGCTGATTTATTAACCATACATACATGATCACGTCATTTATTGAGCAAAAAGGTACATTTCCTCCAGCTGAGCACACGGGGATCGCATATCATAATTGGTGGCGGGGGAGGGGGGGGATGGGGGGTTTATTGTGTTTGAAATAAATAACATCACCAGTAACACAGAATATTATATTTTGTTCAGAAAACACATTGTTTTTTTAATTAGTTGTTTAGAAATACAGAATGAAAAAAAACCTGAAAATGTCACTTTTATTGGTACAGTGATACCTGGGTCTTATGATCCAGATAATGGGCGACTAAACTGCTTAAAATCATAGTGGCTAAAATGACTGAATTCCTGTGAAATATATATATATTTGATTTTTCTAATGATGGGCTGAGTGTGAATTAATTATTTTCTGACTCATTCAGCCAATTTCTTTGTGTCCTCTGCATTTCCTCGAGATTACCCGGACTGTGCACCGAAATCACTCCACTCAACTCAAACCCAATGTACGAGGCATCATGTGTTACTAGAAGCAATCTGGCCCTAAAACTAATCACGTCTATAGCTATTCTATGTATAGAAAGTGCTGCTTGAAATATCTGAAAAGCCATACATTTTTCTAATGATGGGCTGGGTGTGATTTGATTCTTTCTTGGCTCATTCGGTCAATTTCTTTGCAAGTTTAATAAGGTCAAGCCCTCAATTCACACTAAACCCATTATTTGTACATTTTATCTATTTTTATGACTAATATCCAGACTTTTCTATTAAGGTAGAGCAGGTTATAACTCAGCACTCAGCAGCCCGGATCACTTTCTCAAACCCCCATCTATCAGACAACGCTGCCGTAGCCCTGAGCCATCTGTCCTAAACAGAGAATGTGTTATATTGACCGCACAGATCCACTCTTAACCTACTAGGCCATTAGGCCAAGGGTGTGTGCAAGCGGTTTGGCAGGTGTTCCCAGGTGCATTCATTGTCAGGTTATTTTGTCGTCTATAGTCCAATTTAGGTCGCTATGTCACTAAAGTATGTCTGAGTGACAGTCAATTAAATTTATTTTTTACAGTTTAGATTCCATAATACAGGAACCTGGTGTACATGTGAAATAGATGCAGAATGTGAATATGTCCTATTAACTAGTTACGAAGAGCTAGGACTCCACTGCATGCAATAATTGTAACATGTGATTCTAATGTGGAACAGGCTTAAGCAATAGAATAATTCTACTGACTAGATACTATTCACATTGGGAATAACCCTAAGCTACAGTTTACATTTCCACTTGGACTTCTAAGTGCTGTTCTTTAGACGTATGTGTTTCCACGTTAGGATTTGTTTGTTTATGTTTTGTGCTGATTACCTTGTCTTCTAATTAAAATGTATTTTGAGTACCACTTAAACAACTGTAGGCGATTCAAGAAGCTGGGGAGTCAGGCAAGACCTAGACAGAACACGGACATGTGAGAGTAAGGGGAGTGTACAGAAGGAAATAGTAAGGTGGTCTTAAGAATGGTTGGTGGAGGAGGTTTAGGGCTGAAGGGTGTGACAGTATAAATAGGAGGGAATTTTGTAGCCATCTTAATTATCAGTTAGAAACAGTTTGGTAGTTGCGTTGGTATCTGCTTGTCTTGCTTGTACCTGCTTGCCAAGTGCTGTTTTCAGCCAGGGCCTAAGTATGGACGTCAATGCTGTCCTTTATGCTCTTACAAGATGGGGGTCTGTACCTGCAGGCTCAGCTGGCTTGTCTGAAGGCCTCCGTTGTGATTGCCGCCACCCCTCATGGTAGTTGCAGGGTTTCCCGGCAGAGAGTTCAGCTCCCGGAATGTTTTAGCCCTCCTGGGGAGGTTGAGGTCTCACAAGCCCTGGTTCCCCTCCATGTGGACTCCTGTAGATACAACGCCCGTCCCACCCCACCGCTGCCCATGCTAAGTTCCAGTCTCCTTCACCGGCCCCTAGAAGTAGGAGCCGCAGTCCTGCTTTGAGGACTGGCCGGTCTGCGATTGCCTTGGTGGATGCGGCGCCTGTGCAGGCTGGATCTTCTTCCCAGGCCGCCGGCCCAGGCGGGTGGAGTGGTGGACAGGCCTCCAGGTGGGTGGGTGGGCTGCAGGGTTCTTCCCAGGGGGCAGAGACTTCCCCTCCTGGTGTGGGGGAGGCTGACTGGGTGTCATGGGAGTTAGCGGTCCCCTTCCATTTACCGTAGTGGCTCTGCTAGCCCCCTTCCTTCCCTGGGTGCTTCTTCTGGGCCTACAGGGTGACCCCTTCCTTCCCCATCCGTCCCCCTGGGGTAGCCTCACATTCTTGGTCCGGGTGGGAGGAGTATGGACTTACCTGTTTTAACTTCCCAGGTGGCTCCAGACCGAGCTATGTTCTGGGCATCCTTGGATTCTGTTCCAGATTCCTTCCTGCTGGTTGCTGCAGCTACGGCCCAGCCTTTGGTTGTCGTGGCTCCGTTGCTCCAGTCGACTCCTGCGCCGTCCGGTGAGTCTGGTTCTGTGGTTGGGGACAGTCAGGTGGGGGTTGGGGGTGGTGCTGGCATTGCGTTGCAGCCTAATTGGGATCTCTGGTTAGTTGTGTGCGGGGGTTCATTGATCAGTGGGAGCGTAGCTCTGGGGTTGTGTCTCCGCACCCCCCAGGATGCGCAGGTTTGCCCAGGGTGTGTCACGTCCCTGTTTCTACTTCTGGGGGAGCGGGGTGTCGGTCTCGGATGGATTGTCTATCGCCCCAGGTCCAGTGGTGTCCCCTTCTCCCTCCACCAAGTCGGAATTGGAGGTGGCCCAGGCTGCCCATGGTGTGGCACACATGTGCTGGTCGGGCTCCCACGGTTTACATTTGTGCCAGGAAGCCCAGGAGAAGATTTGGAAAGGGGGGTTTGTTGAAATGTTCTCCCTGCTACCTTTGGAGGACTTGCCTCCACCTGATAAGGAGTTGAAAGACTCTGACAAGGATAAAGAGAAGTTTTGCTTTCGGAAGATTCCCAAGACATTTGGAAATTGGCTGCGGTCGTTTTCAATCATGGCCAGCGTTATTGGGGAGAAGGCCCCCGGAGAAGTGCTTGGCACTGTTTTATTATCAGGACATTGTGTGGAATGCGTGTCGGGTGTATGGGTGGTTGAGTTGGTATCGGTACGACGAACAGTTCCATCAGAGGCTAGCGGTCCACCCATCCATGGGAGGGATCAGATGGATATCGGGTTGTGGCTGGCGATTATGACTCACCTGGCCTCGCACCAAGGGAGTATGTTGTCCTTTCTTGAGAAGGGGGGGCGGCGCGGTGGGTTCGGGACCACCCTGAGGTGGTGAAGGAAACGCTCAACAAGGAATTGGGGTGAACGTTGGGTCTGTTTTAGGCTTTGACGACTCCTAACCTTTGGGTTTCTCCTTTGGGCATTGTTCATAAGAAATAGCCGGGTAAGTTCCAATTGATTCATCATCTGTCATACCCGTTTGGGGGGATCAGTGAATGATGACATTGCAGCGGAGTTGTGCAGGGTCTCTTACAAGTCTTGATGCGGCTGTTCGGATGGGCTGGGTGTTTACTCATTGTTTGGCGGCGGTGAGCTCTAGTGTGGAGCGCGCTCATCATTATGTGCGGTTCACTCATCCCCTGAGCGAAGATTTGGAGGTCTGGTTTGTCTTCCTGGAAGGTTTTACCTGGCATACCTATTAGCAAGTTCCTGAGGTGTCCATTTCAGAGCTCCATCTATTTACATATGTGGCTGGTGCGGTGGGTTTTGTGGCCATCTTTGGTGCCCACTGGTGCGCAGATAACTGTCCAGAGTCGTGGCATGCCGCAGGTTTGACAAAAAACTTTGCGTTTTTGGCACTTTTCCCTATTGTGGTTGCGTTGGAGCTCTGGGAGCACCTCTTACGGGACTGGGGGGTGGTCTTCCACTGTGACAATATCAGCATGGTGTTGGCTATTAACAATGTATCTGCATCTTCCCCTCCGGTGGTCCGGCTGCTTCGGCGCCTGGTCCCGCCCTGCTTGATTTTAAATGTATACAGTCAGGCTGTCCAGGCCCCGGATGTTGATAATGTTACAGAAGATGCGATTACTCATTTACAGTGGCAGGAGTTCAGGGCGGCGGCGCCAGGGGGCAGACGAGGTGGGCTTCCTGTGCCCGTTGGATCACTGGGGCCTTGGGCTGACCAAATGATGTCATGGATTCGGGGTTCGGTCTTGGATTCAACATGGCTGCAATATGGTAAGGCATGAGGGGAGTGAGTGAATTTCGAGAGACAGCTTGGTGGTTTCCAGTCTTATGTGGAGCATCTGCCAGCCTTGTTATAACTTTTGGGGTTTTGGGAAGCATCTGTTATCTGGGATAAGTTTTTGGTTCAAACTCACTAGGGCTCTGGATCTTATGAAGGATGTTTTAGTTTCATTGGCGATGAGGGGTTGGTGAAGGGGGGCCGAAGGTTTCAGATTCACAGAGGACAGTTTCGGGTGCTCTGATGGTGGGCCAGTTTCGGGGTTTTGAGAAGTTTGTTCTTTTGATTTTGAGGTGGCAGTGTTTGGTTTAGCATTTGCGTTCACCTTTTTCAGGGCCATGCGCGTGCAGGAGCTTGTTAGCCCCAACAAGAAGGTCATATTGTTGGGAGATGTGTTTAGTGAGGATGGGTCTGTACGTTTCTTGCTGTGTAAGTCCAAGACAGATGTTCTTGTCCGGGGTACTTGGGTCTCGTTGCAGCAGATAATTGGTTCAGTGGTTTTTAAGGTCGAATGTTTTCGGCCGTTCTGTAGGGTTCGCCCTGTGTCCGTTGGCCCTTTGCTGGTTCACCGTGATTACAGTTTTTCTCTCCCATTTCCAGTTTATCCTGGTTTTCCGCATGGTGCTGGAGGCCATGGGGATACCTAGTTCTGAGTTTGGAGGGCACTCCTTCCGGATGGCGTCTGCCACTGAGGCGTCACGCCTGGGGTTTTCTGACAAGGCTTTCCGGCGGATTGGGAGGTGGGAATCTAAGAGGTTCCGTTCTTATGTTTGTCCAGCCAGACTGATTCCATTTCCTGTTTTTGTCTTTGTAGGTGCCGGAAGGCTAGTCTGGTTGATCGGCCAATCACATGTTTCTTAGGCACAGCTGCATGCAAAAGTTCATCCCGGGGGACTGCAACTGGGTCTATTGCTGGTGTTGGCAGACGTCTGCTTGTTCGATTACCGAGGCATGCGCTGAGCTCACCTGCTGCCTGAAATGGAATTATTGACCCGCTTACTTGGGTTCCTGATGTCCTCATCTGGGGTGTAACGATGGGCAAAATGATCCAGAAGGATTTGGCACAGGTATGGCTTATGTTCCCGAAACTTTGTATTGTGTGGTCGGAGGTGTTGTCCTGGAACTATAGGCAGGGTGCACGGGACCTAAGGGCGCTTAAGTGGAGTAAGATCAAGCTCAACAAGAGGGTGTATAAATTTGTCAAAGCGATGGAGTGGACACACGGTGTGTCACCGCATCTTTGAGCAAAACACTGCTATGTATTTCAGGAGTGACGGGGTCCACCTTACGGAGGTAGGCCTGGAGTTATTTAACCTGGCGTTACAGGATGTTTTGGAGGTGGCCATGGCTTTGGTGTTGGGGCAGCCCAGCTGGTTTAGGGGGTAAACCAGTGAGATTTGTGCCGGTAAAGGCTTTTGCCAACCGGGTGTCACGATTCGAGGAACCTAACACGCTAACAGGTCACAGATAGTAAAGGGTGCAGTACCGGTCCTTAGAATGGCTGGGCTAAGCACACTAAGAATAGTCAGGAGACAAGCCAAGTAATGAGAGCCAGAAAACAGGAGAACGAGAAACAAGCCGAGGTCAAAGGAATGGAGAAAGCAGGAGAATCGGAATAACAAGCCAAATATACGGTAACCAGAGAGACACACGAGCAAAAAGCAATACAGGAATCAAAGACCACAACAGGGCACTGAGAGACAGGAAAGGTAAGATTTTAAATCCTGTGCTTAATTCTGATTGGATAACTTCCAATCAGAATTAACAATCACACGTGGGGGATATCTATACCTCCCACTGTGATTACTGCACTGTAACTTTAACGCCGGGTCATGTGAGTGACCCCGGCGTTCAGATAATTGTGCCAGCTCCCAGGAGGACGACGCGAGAGGCGTGTCAAGAAGAGAGGACGCCGCTCGCTGACAGGTGAGGGGAGAGGGGACCGCGGCGACGGACCGAGGGTGAGTGCTGCGAGAGGATTGCAGCCTCCCCTCACAGCCGCCCGCGGGACCATGACACCGGGGGTTTGACCAGCGGTCCATGGAAAGATGTATGGTCGGGGCTGATCCCGTTGCCCAAGTGATTGTGTTTGGTTGGCAAGGTGGTACTCGGTGACGTTTGCTTATTTACTAAGTAAGTTATATATTACGTTAATAACAGAATTTTTTTAATGACAAGCTTTCGGGAGATCCTCCCTTTCTCAAGTCTGAAGCATTTGGGAATTATTATAGACAACAAATTAGGCAGCAATATTAAATGTCAATCTGCAATTGCTAAGGCCAGTAAGGTTTAGACATGTAGAAATAGGGGCATAAATTCTCGGGATGAAAATATAATTTTGTCTCTTTATAAATCGTTGGTAAGACCATACCTTGAATATGCTGAGCAATTTTGGGCACCTGTTCTAAAGAAAGATATCATGGCACTAGAAAAAGTGCAGAGACGAGCTACAAAATTGATAAAAGGAATGGAGCATTTTAGTTACGAAGAAAGGTTAAAAAATTAAAATCTCTTTAGTTTGGAAAAAATGCCGACTCATTGGGGATATGATAACATTATACAAAAAAATACAGGGCCAGTACAAACCTTTATCTGGAAATCTATTCAAAAGCAGGGCTATAAATAGGACACAAGGTCACACATTTAGGCTGGAAGAAAGGAGATTTCATCTAAGGCAAAGAAAAGCTTTTTACAGTAAGAGCAATAAAGATATTGAATTCTCTGCCTGAAGAGGTGGTTTTATCATCCATACAGATGTTTAAACTGCAATTGGATAAATACTTGAAAAAATCTAACATACAAAAATATAATTTCTAATTAGTGGGGTAATAGCTGCTTGATCCAAGGAGACATCTGACTGCTATTTTGGGGTCAAGAAGGATTTTTTTCCTAGTTTGTTGCAAAATTGGAAGCGCTTCAGACTAGATTTTTTGCCTTCTTTTGGATCAACAGCAAAAACATATGTGACGAAGGCTGAACTTGATGGACGCAAGTCTCTTTTCAGCTATGTAACTATGTAATTTCTGAGCAAGACGACATATAGAATTCAAAGCTGATTTGTGACACAGGGGTTGAAGCCACATGAGTGCAGATAAGACACAGGTTTGATCGAAAATAGACAACATTTTTGCAGAGGGTCCTAAATATCTTTCGGAAGATCAGAGTGAGGGAGGAGATGGGGGGAAATAAATATAAGCAGACAGTGCAGAAGATGGTACACTTTATACATACACACACACACACACATCGAGTGTCTGGAACTCTGAGACGGACACTCGACAGCAGAAACACCGGTAAAACTATGTAAACGCCTGCTTCTGTTCGTGGCAAGCCAGGAGAGTACTGATCAGTGGGTTTGTTCGAATGGATCTCACGAACAAACGCTAACAATTAGCCTTTTCATTCGTTTTTCTAACTCCCGAACTTAACCGACCGCTACCTTTGAAACTGTGGAACTATTTTGGGCAGACGCCTCAAGAGCGCTTGGTCAGATCTTCAGCCCGGTGGCTATTCGGCTGTGTTCGAGGGATCTAAGTGCTTTTTGGATATATTGGGCGCTCAGATCCAGGCTATCCGGGGATGTATAGATTATGGGGGTTCATTTATGTGAATTATGTGTTTTGTGTGTTTTAAAGCATTTTGGGTTTTTTGTAAGACTAGATGATTTCTGTGCCTGGAGATAATTGAGTTTAATAAAGTACTTAACTCACTTATCTCCCAGGTACAGAGGAGGAATTATCCGGTTTAATGTGGGAGTGTCCTGGACCTGATAGCCAATGTCATTGTGTGATTGTTTGTACTGCAGTCTTCTCTAAGGTTCAATGGAGTGCCCCTTGCATGGGG
Source organism: Pelobates fuscus (assembly GCF_036172605.1). NCBI lineage: Eukaryota > Metazoa > Chordata > Amphibia > Anura > Pelobatidae > Pelobates > Pelobates fuscus. Next base: position 4,095,393 of record NC_086327.1, on the reverse strand, counting down.
ACTTGCATATAAGGCCAGTTGTGGCTACCATTAAACAGATTCGGTTTACCCCTTCATGAAGCCTTGGCTCATGTTTGGGGGATTGGGAGCTATATTCACTATAATCACTTCTATGCTTGGATTTTGGGAGATTCTTCACGGATATACTCAGCCGGACTATAGGGAATCCATTACACATACATGCACATGGACTCATACACAAATATAAATACACAGTCACATATATAAGCATACATGCATAAGAGTATGGGAAAGCATTGGTCTACACACAGTACTTATATATTGATAGAATAAACATATTGGAATGCATTTTAAAGTGTTAATACGTAATGACAGAACAGTAAGATAATGTGGGGGAATGTTCATGTAAAGTGTTGGTAGTGGGACAGAAAATGCACCAAATGCCACCTAGGATGCTACATTGGGGAAACCACCCAGCAATTAAACGGCAGAATGAATATGCACAGACACTCCATTAAACACCACAAAGAAAGATCGCACTGCACTCCTGTGGGACACCACTTTACCCAGCCTGGCCACTCAACGAAGGACCTAAAAATCAAAGTACTGAAAGGGGTTTTTAAAAATACCCAAAAAAGAAAAAGTTTTGAAACCAGAATAATCAAATTGGTTAACAGCAAGAATAGAGGACTAAATATTGATTTGGGTTTCCTGTCCCACTACCAACACTTTACATGAACACCCCCCACATTATCTTACTGTTCTGTCATATTTATCAACACTTTAAAATGCATTCCAGTATGTTTATGTGACGAAAGCAACTTCGCCACTGGGTTTTGGAGGGGACTACTTGCCAGCCTTTTACCCTGTGACTATGGCCCCTGCAATAGAACTTGTTAATATACATCAAACAGGCTCTGTAATTGGGACTATATGGTCCGTTTACCGAACAACCACATGAACAGAGACCACCCTGGAGCTTGTTAACACCTATTCATAACTTGGAACGTTTCTCACCACAGTCTTCTAATTGTTCGTCTGGGTGGCCGTGATTCCTATGAACAACCACGAGGTGGTTGCAATCTTGTTTGCATGAACGCAGGCAGCAGTGTTTGGGCATGAATCTCATGGAACTAAAATCAGATACAGAAACTCTCGAACACCACTGAACTTCCATCATCGCCTCGTTCATTTCTATTCAGCTTAGAAGGGCACTGTTCGTTGAGATCATTCATCTAGATGAAGGGAATAAGCTCCAGGGTAAGACTATTGACTCAGTTCGGTAGTTTGTTTGTTTGCAAACTACCGAACTAGACCGGCCGCAAGCCCTGATTCTCTTGCTCTGTTTTGGTCATGAAACCCTTCGTGTGGTTGGTCAAAAAGAGACTTTCAGGAATTTCCTATACCCCTGCTCTGATCTGGGTGATTTTTGGAAATGTTTTTCACCCAGATCAAGAAAGACGGCGAGATTCCAGTTAAGCTACGGCGGTTGTGGAGTCTGCGGTGCTTGAGGTGTCCGGTGCGGAGCTTATGGTTCTTAATGTCAGCTAGGAAGCATCTGTTGGTGGAGGTGCCCAGTCGGGGTGCCAGGTGATCCGTCACATTGGTGGCAGTGGTGGGATGGCTCCCTAGTGAGAGGAACAGCAACCTGGAGACACTGGAATCGTTACGGAGTGATATGGAGGGATAGAGCCAGCCACCGTGCAGCGCCCCTATCTACAGCGACATGGAGCCAGCTAGTCCCTGGACAACGCTCGAAGTGGAGGAGTGTGATTGGAGGTTACAGAGCCTCTTGGCCCCATTGGATAGGCTGGTATGAGAGGCAACCAGGTTGGACTGCAAAGAGTACGTCAGAAAAGAGATGTGGGAAAAAACCCTGGAGGTGTGCTGCAAGGAGCAGTGACTACAGGCCCGAGTGGCCATGCGGATGCCTATGCTGGGAGAACGGCCCAGGTGGGAGTTGGTGAAGCAGCTTTACTCACTGGCATGGATGGAACTGTGGCTCGACGACGCGTACCAGGCGCTATGGTGGTACGCGACTCAGCGTCATCCCTGAGCGAATCAGCTCATCAGGGCTGAGGGTGAGGATTACAATGGCCCTGTTATGGGGGCCTTTGCCAAACCAGAGTTCGGGAGTAGTGCAGAGTCATACATAACTACAGAGAAGCCATGTTGGATCTCCCTATGGCTGCCGACCTAGGGCCCGACCTGATTGATTTGTCCGTCAGGGAATGGGATCTGGAGCAGGAGTACCAGTAACTGCTCAGCTCCAGTCAGTCCCAAAATACCCTGAAGGTTCCGCAGGAGAACAGAGTGGCAGAGCCAGACATAGAGCCCTTCAGCTGGGAAGACCCCCAGATGGCAGGTGGAAATGGGACCAAGGTCTCTCCACCGGCCTTACAGGGATACTGGGCAGCCGGCCCAGATCCCCAGCTACAGCTGGAGTTTCAGGGAGAGGAGACAACTGGTCTCTCTCCCTAGCGGCAGTGTAAATTGCAGGGAAAGGAGGCAGCCGGCCTCTCTCCCCAGTGGCAGAGTGAGTTTCAGGGAGAGGAGACAACCGGTCTCGCTCCCCAGTGGCAGTGTATCCTACAGGGGGTGGTGACAATCTCCCTCCCAGCAGCATAACGAGCCACCAAGAGTGTGGGCAGTCGGTCCTCCTCCCCAGCTACAGGTGGACAGCAACCCTGACCCCAACTGTGCAGATGCAGACTGCGGTCTCTGTACTGGATCTACAGAGATGCTGGAAGGGCTGTGCCGTCACCAACTAACTCGCATGGATACCAGGAGGAGGCAAGCTATGTCTCCCCTCCACAGTCAATTTCCAGCCGGCCTCTGGGGTTAGTGGATGGGAGTACCATACCCACTGACCTTCTTCCAGAAGAAGAGCTGGCATCAGGGCAGAGTGCTGCTCGCCTCTGCTCTCCCCTTTCCTTTTGCCCAGGGCCTGACGACCTGAGTAAAAGACACCAAAAGTGTCCACAGGGATATGACAGGTGTTTAGTCGCCATATGGGCAGGGGAGGGATACATGAACCTAAAACCAACCCACCCAATAAGACACCGGCACTCATGGGTATGGGTCAAAAATGTCAACAGCTTTAATGATAATAAAATAATAACAACTTATGATTTACAATTATATAAAGGTCATTACCTGCCACACCTCCAACATTACTTCAAGGCAATGACCCACAACATAATGCATTTCCCAATATATAACAACCATATAATATAAAATGTAACGTGCCAAAATTGATCAATTTCACCTGGTAGGGATATACCCAGATACCCCTACATCACTGAGGTTCTGAGCCACCAACGGACTCTAAAACCTACCAAAACCTGTATGAACAGTGTACCCTTTTAACCAATCAACTAACTCCCCTTACTCATATATTAACTAAGGCCCGTTTTTCCTTAATGTTCCTTACCCCACCACAAGCTCAGACCTTGAAACCTTAAGCAGTTTGAGCTCCGCCATCCCGCAGACAAAACACCATGGCCAGGCCTTCCTGTAATCCTAAATTAAACAGGTCCCACCCCACATCAGGAGAAAAATAGCCTACTAACACACTTTCCAGCTTCCTGTGCCGGACCACCACTCCCCCCACCTTCCTGACAAAGCTAGCCATCAAATCCGGCCAGATTGTGAACTGATCCATGTAAACCAGGACACGGCTGGCTAGATTAGAAACCGATTCATGGAAACCAAGACACAGCTGGACAGATTGTGAAATGATCCATGGAAACCTGGACATGGCTGGCTAGATTGGGGACTGATCCATGGAAACAAGGACACGGCTGGCTAGAATATGAACTGATCCATGGAAACAAGGACACGGCTGGCAAGATTGTGAGCCGATCCATGGAAACCAGGACACGGCTGTACAGATTGTGAACTGATCAATGGAAAACAGGACACAGCTGGCAAGATTGGGAACTGATAAATGGAAACCAGGTCACGGCTGCCTAGATTGGGAACCAATCCATGGAAACCAAGACACAGCTGGCCAGATTGTAAAACTATTCATGGAAACCAGGACACGGCTGGCTAGATTGGGAACCGATCCATTGAGAACCGATCCACGTATAAAGAGGATAGTGAACCCAATTAACGTGCATTGGTAGACTCACCGACCAAGCCCTCCAGCTGCAAAGGCCCAGAGGCTGCTCCTTGAGGACCCAGGGGATCGGACGGGGAAACGATCAAACTCTTCACTCCAACCGGACGCCTTTATGGGTGCACTCACTGGAGGACCTGGAACAAAAAGGCAGATTGAACTGTGCCATACTCACCCTCCCGCACCACCCAGGGATCACCAGACCGAAGCTTTGGCATCCCGCCCACGAACCTGAGCGGCCTACTGCCTGCCTCAACCCTGGGGAATCCAAGTGCACCATGGGTAAAGCCCCATAAGGCTTGCTCCCACCCCCAACAGCACCCCCAGTAGCGTAGGGGCCTGCTGCGAACCCACCAGGGCCAGGACACTTCTCCTGCCTGCAAGGCAGAACACCTCCAGGGTCCCCTTCTCCACCAGGGGGCCCTGCCGCCACAGGAACTCCCAGGCCCTGCCTGCCGCCTGCGGGAACCTACTTTCCAAGCGTGGCACCCTCCAGACAGGCTTCTGCTCTGCCTTGGGAGGATGGGGCCTGTGGCCCATGAGTCCTCCGCACGCGCCACCTTGTGTCCACCGCGGGGGCGGAGCCACTGATGTCCGCCTCATGCGCAGTTGGGAGACCTCGTGGCTGGCTCCAACCAGGCCTGCTGGTCCCGTTGTGGTCTCTCCTGTCTCCATCCCTGGGCTAAGGCACTGTGGTTGCCTCCGCAACCGCGCTGGGTGCCCTCCTCCGCTGCCATCTTGTTCCGCCGCCGACATCACTGCCCCCGGCTGCTCCTACAGCCACACCGTCTCCTTGCTCCTTGCAGCCTCCTGAATGCCGGCCAGCAGCTCCTCCACCGACCGCTCAGCCATCCTGAAAGACAAAGAAAAAGCGTACCAGGCCCAATTAGTTCACAACAAGCGTGCAACAACTCTGCGAGGTAAGAAATTACAGTGAGGGATTACAAAATGGCCGACCCTTTATATCAGCCAACCCCCAAACACTGACCCACCAATTCCCACTATTGCTCCCGCCCCTAGCCCGCCTCCTATCTCTGTCAGGGCCCTTTTCCCTAAGCTGCGCTTTCTCCATGGGCTTCAAAACAGGCAGTGACACCGGGCAGTCTGCAGGGACAGTCTCTCTGAACCAAAATCATTACATGAAGTTGTAGAGTGTTCCTTTAAAATGATGTGGCAGGTTTCTTCAGTGTTGGTATAAAACAGCAACATTGTCACTGATCATCTGACAGAAAGAGGGAATTCACCAAAGTGAAAATTTAAAATTAATTTTAAATTTAAAGACAAAAAACCTCTGTCAGCTCTGCTTTCATTTCAGCTACTCTGGCCTTAGAATTCACACTTTTAGTAACTAACACTGTACATTTCTCTCAATCATATCGGTTTTATAAACATGCCTGACTGAACAAGCAGATGGCAATAGTGAAATCTAACCAGCTGCAGCCTATTCAGGGAGAGGCACCTTTAAAATATGTTACGTATAAAAATGATCGCATTTACTGTCACGTTGGCGCTGGTTTTGTGTATAAATCGGTTACTGCACCTTTAAACTTTGCTGATCCTATCACTTTGCATTCCTCTGTGAGATTCATTGCTCCTTTTCGCCCAGTCATTTTACCATGGATTGCATTCACAAAATAAGACTAATAATTAATATTTCTAACAAGAAAAGCAGATTTGTGGAAAAATAAACATTTAAAAGTGAAGATTTATTTTTTGTATTTCTTAAAGAAAAAGGAAAATGAAGAACGTTTCTTATCTGCCACAGAAAACTGGTCAGAGAAAAAAAAGTTAATCCTCTTTTTTACTGAGAGCACCTATTTAAAATGACAACAGTTTGGGGTGAAAACAAGCACGCTGCTTTTTATACATAACCCCCATTCTCTTCACTAAGCTCCACATTTTAGCAAAATAAATCTGAGTATAAAATAATGGCTCAGGGAAATGTCTGCATTGCAAAGCAGCTCAGTATCAGCTAATTAACATTCAGGTGAGCTAACGAGATAATAAGGAACATAATGTATCCGCCCCTCCCCCCATCAGAGGGAATATAGGATGGAGTGCTAGCCTTGTTGGCTACATTGTCTGGGATGGGCTGAAAGTTACAGAGACGTACTGAGGTGCAGGTATGCTTTCTGTCAATTAAACAAAGAACAAGATGGCTTTTTGTATGTAACGCAAAATAAAAAAAAAGCATCTTGTGTCAATAGAAGGCAGTCAAAACATATTTTTTTTTCCTTCTTGATCTAAGATTTTATGTCAAAGCAGATAATCTGGAAAACGTAGCGCTATGGAATCTGCTGTATTTTAACTTGGCCAAATGTCCCCAATTCTGAATTTAGTGCATTCTATTGAAGGTTTTTGGCATCTTGGACCTTATTTTGTTGATGCCATATTAATGTAAATTTAAATATCTTGAAATGGTGAAAGCATGGCTAGAACATACCTTCCAAATTGTCTGCTTTGACATGTATTTTGCAGCCCAGTTTGCCATGTATTAGTTTATTAAATAAGCTTCTATGAGGAAGATTGTGGATCTAACGCAAGCCAGATAAAAACTCCACTGTTTTAGGAAAATATTTGCCATCTTGGCTATTTTGACTATAATCCAATATGTCGTTTTAATCTGTGCTGGATTTAATATTTTGGTTCTGCTTTTGAAATGGACTGTCTCTTGGTTGATGATCTGTCTGTGTTTTCCAGCAATGGGTGTAAACCTGATCCTGTGTGTGTGCTTCGTCCTGTATCTTGGAGGTAAGTTATTTGAGGCCGCAGTGTAGGAGGTAATAAACAGAATTTAGCAAAATGAGAACTGTTTATACACACCTCTCTGCAAACCAATTAAAATCTCCAAACTTTGTTTAAATCTGCATACATTAGATTTTAATAATCTACTTTTTTGTGATGGTTTTCTCCAGAAGGGGGGGGGGAAACACAGAAGAAAAACTTAAGTAGTTAAGTACAATTTTAGCTTCCTGAAGTAAAGGGCAGCTTTTTTTTTTATAATTTTAAAAGTTAAAGTAACTCAGTTTAACTCTGAAACTATCTACGTAAAGTTAAATTAACTGTAACGTTTATGACCCTTAAACCACCTTCATGCATGGATTAAAACGGGGCGGATGTGTAACAAGTTCTACATAAATTTGCAAAACCCTTTATCTAGGAATTCTGATGGCTGGAATATTGGCTTTTAAAGGGACACTATAGTCACCAGAACTACAGCTTATTGTATTCTGGTGAGTGTAATAATTTCCTTCAATCTTTTTGCAGTAAATAGTTTGTTTCACAGAAAATGCAGTGTTTACATTACTGCCTAGGGATACCTCCACTGGTCACTCCTTAGATAGCTACTAGAGGTGCTTCCTGGGGCAGTGCTGCACAGTGAGCAGCACTGCCATTCATTGCCTCTACCCATTGCAGGCAGACACTGAATTTCCTTCATAGAGATGCATTGATTCAATTAATCTCTGAGGAGATGCTGATTGGCCAGAACGGTTTAGCACAGGGATAGGCAACCTTTGGCACTCCAGATGTTGTGGACTACGTCCCCCATAATGCTCTTACACGCTGGCAAAGCATCATGGAAAGAGTAGTCAAAAACATCTGCAGTGCCGAAGGTTGCCTATACCTGGTTTAGCATGGGCTGGCTCTTCCCCCTGATCTGCTTCCTTCTCAGCCAATCCTATGGGGAAGAATCGTGATTGGCTCACAAAATCACTTCTGATGTCAGGCATGTGGGCAGATCAGAGGCAACAGCTGCAGACTTTTGCTATATTATACTAAGGTTTTAACACTAGTCAGGAATACATGTTTGTGTTCCTAACCCTATAGTGTTCCTTTTTATATTCTAAAATGCTGACTGTATAACTTGAACGGAGGAAGTCCTGAAATGTCTGCATCTCCCAGTTCATGCAAGTCACATTTTCTAACTTGTAGATGAGGTTGCAAATTTGGGTTAACCATAAGTTTTCATTAAGACTTCCATCCATGACTGAGGAATAGCTGTCTTAGTGCATGTTGCATTCGATAAACTGTATATGTGGAATGCAAGAGACGTTGTATGATATTGTATCACCTTTTATCTTATTAGGCCATGCTTCTTGTGAGACTCTGGGAAAAGACTTTGCTGTGGTCTTCATGCAGAACTTTCGCCCTGATCATGGTAAACCACGCCTGCGACTTACACTCACAGCACTTTTCCAAGATACTCAAGTCAATATCTCTCTTCCAAATACAAGCTTTTGCAAGCTAGTCTCAGTAATGCCTGGCTCCTCAGTGACCGTTGCGTTACCAGTGGATTCTGAGCTTCTTAATAGTTGCCGATCTAATAAGGTTGTCAGTGTCCACTCAACCCAGGAACTATCAGTGGTGGCCAACAATGAAAGACCTTATACAAGCAGCACGTGGATTGTGTACCCAATTACAGAGTGGGGAAGAGAATACTATGTATTTACACCTGACAGTGGGCCAAGAGGAACATTTGGACAAATAGCTGTGATTAATGGTCCCACACCTAATCTGGTCACTGCCACCTTAACAGACATAGTGTTCTTTGACAATACGAGCTTCTCTCCTGGCGAACCGCTACATCTGACACTGGAACCGTGGGAATCTGTACAGCTCCAGAGCTCCTATGACTTGTCTGGCAGCCATCTTGTGTCACAAGAAACTATTGGGGTGTTTACAGGTCACAGCTGTGCTCAGAAGAACACCCACTGCACCCATATATGTATGCAACTTCTGCCAATCACTTCCTGGGGATCTAATTTTGTGGCACCACCAATACAATTTCAGAGCGCATACAGTGTCTATGTCATGGCATCTGCAGAGACTATTGTGATTGTTAAAAATGATAACAATACCTTGTATAGAGAACTGATTCCTGGAAGTGTGGAAGAGTTCAAAATTCCCCCTTTCAAGTCTGCATATATATCTAGTACTGTCGGGCTCATGGCTTTGTTGTATAGCAGTGGTGGAGTTTATAAAGACCTTATCTATGATGGATTCCTTCTCAACCTCACTCCAGAAGAAGAATTCTGTTCTAGTTATGGACTAGTCTCTATGCCCAGTCTTAAGAACCTTGCATTTATAGTCATTCCCAGGAATAGTGCTTCTCAATTACAATACAATCAGACGAAGTTAATAAACTTACAATGGAGAGATGTTGATGCTACAATAATGGTGTACGCAAAAATACCTTATATTCAGCGTAGTGGATATAGTGTTATCTCACATCCTTATGAACAATTTGGCCTATTTTCTGTTGGCTTTGCAAAAATGAGTGCCTATGGAGTACCAGGGGTGTGTCTAGATAGAGGTATGTAAAACACAGAGTGGGTTTTTCACGCTGTCTCGAACTCTAATGAACTTCAAGCAGGGCCTAAAAGGGCCCTGACAACATGATGTCTCAGACAAAAATAATTAATAAACAATAAACCAATCTGAATAGCCCTACACCTCAGTGAATAATTGGCAGAATCACATTTTCATATTTATTTATATGGTGGCTGCCATGGTGGTGTTCATGTGTATTCTACATATTGCTGTGTCTTGTAATAAGGAGCTGTGCAAATATCTTGGATGGCTTGGCAAAATGTTGCAAAGCAAGAATGCATTGATAATGCAAAGTGAGTAAACCAAAAAAGTCTAAATCAAATCAATACTTGGTGTGATCGCCTATTGCCTTCAAAACCACATCAGTTCTTCTAGGTACACTTGCAGGTTAGGGATTTTGTATTTAGTGTGTTTTGTATAGGGCTGTTCCAAATATCTTTGAGAGCTAAGCCATTCTTCAGTGTATTTAGGCCTCCTCAGTTGCTTGTCTCTTCATGTAGTCACAGACAGGCTCAGTGTTGATCAGGTCTCTGAGGGTGCCATAATATCACTCAAAAGGCTCAATATTCCTTACGTTTTATAAGTTAATGACTGTGGTGGTTGTATGTTCGGGATACTTTAGAATAAATTTGAGGCGTTCAGGTGCATGATTATTTATATCAAACAGGCACTTATCATACATTTCAAATATTTGCTTTTAGCAGAAGACCGCTTTTTCTCCTAAGGACTAGCGAGAAGTACAAGAATGAGCGCTTGCAGGTTACAGTGAGGCATGATGGTGCAAGTTTAAGGTGACATTTCTGCAAGTGGGGTATTTGGACAGAATTGACAGTCTCCATGCTGAGAAGTAAAGGCAGATACTTCCTCATGTAATACAATCAGGGAGGTATCTGGCCCCACATTAATTCTGCAACATGACAATGATTCCCAAACAGCCATAGTCCATAAGACACTGACAAAGTATATGGAGTCCTGGAAGTGATGGTGTGGCAAATCCAGAGCCTTAATATCTGCCTGGGATTACATGGGGAGACAGAAGCACCAAGACACCTTAAATCCACTGAACTATGCTTGGTTCTCAAAGATGTTTGCAACAACCAAAACAAGGTCCATACAAACCTGTCTGCAAGTATACCTATAGGAATTGACCCAGATTTAAAGGCAAAGGGTGTTCACATCATACAGTGATTTGTTTTTTAGATGTTTCTGCTGTTAACTTGGCTGGGACTTTAATTGATAAACTAGCACTTCCTATTTTACATGTAAAACTCTTGCACAATAGTTTCTGGCTTTTTTTTTTTATTCTCCCCCTCTCTCCTCCCCCTCAAATCGGTGGCCTGTTTACTGATTCAGAGTGCTATAATTTTTGAGACTTAGACATTTCAAATAGGTCAGAACAAAAACCTGCTGAGAATGCATAAAGTATGATTTGGTTACTCACCACTTAGAGTGTGTGTGTGTGTGTGTGTATAAGTTATTGCTTTCTTGAGCCATAAGAGGCAACCTTGACAACTCCTGTATAAGAGGTCTATAATACAGAACTAAATACTGGCCAGGCTGCCTCTGCTTGATCAGTATCCAATATTACACCCCAACCCTGTGCCTGTGTACTCTGAACTTGTACTGCCAGAATAGTGTCTAAGTGTGCTTTCTATTAAAGCTGAAATGTATTGTGGTACTAAATTAAATCTACCTCTGTAAAAAACTGACCTTCTATGACCTACAAATGAGAAACTGTGGCTTGGACAATCCAGATTTCTGTTCACACCCATTGACTTTTTATTTTCAATCTAGTACAAAGTCTGCACTCCAGTGTTCAATCTATGGATGAGTTGCCACTCAACAGAACAGATGGAAACTCTGTTTTTTCTCCTCTTCACCCAACATGCATTGCCTGGGGAAGGCCACATTTTCGCACCTTTGATGGGTCTTATGTGATCCAGTCTGGTAACTGCACAGCTGTACTCCTCGCTCTTACAGATCCTGAAACCAGTTCTCAGTCCTTCAGCGTAGAAAGAAAAATGAAGCCCGACATTGCACTGATAATCAGAACTTCTGTCATGACTATTGAGATACCAGTCAATGAACCAGGAGAAGTAACAGTGAGTGTCTAGTCATCCTCCATAACAGTTTGTCACCATTGTGTCAATGTTGAGATGGCAATGCCCAGTCCAAACATGAAACAGGAGGGTTCCTACAACTTGGTGTTTTGTGTCTGTTGGTACGTGATGGTAGTTCCAGCACACTACTATATCTTTAGCGGCTTATCCAATATATTGTAACTGGCTTTAACTATTCCTTGTCTAATTTGTCAACTGGAGGCCAGTTGCCACCAACTATCAAACTAAAACTGAGTTGACTATATGTTAATCTACCCTAAAAGTGAAAACTAGTTCTCTGCTAGACTAGTTAAGCAATAAGCTGTAGTCTACAAAGTTTAACTTGTCAATACAAATACAAATTTCCCATAATTTACTGGTTTGTGAATAACCATAATTGGCTAGTTAATTTAACTTAATTTTGAGATTAGTTACAGAATATTAAAGATTGAAAATTGTATTTTATTCCATCCCCTCTTCCCTCCTCTTCCCATTCTATTTAGACTGAGGATTTGAGAACATATTAACCAGATCTCTGAGTTATACAGAGTGAGTCTATAATTTTATTCATTTTTCTCTTTTCAATCTCTAGGTAGATGGAGTCCAGTTTTACCTTCCACTAAGTTTTCAGAAAGGTCCACTAAACTTAACACAACTTGGTCCATTTACTGAAGCAAGCTTTTCTTTTGGTCTCAGAGTTCTGATTGGAAAAGGATTCCTTTATCTTACAATTCCCAGCTTTTCTGGACTGATGACTGGAATTTGCGTGGGATATACTGGCAACTCTACAAATCAATCCAGTTTAGGACTGCCTACAGATGAGCTTTGTGTCTCTGGCAACTGGAGGTATTATGAGGAATGCAACATACAAATTAGTAATATAACCAATACAACCACATCCTGTAGTTTGCTGGAAGAATTGGACGTATTTATAGAATGTTCTGAAGTTCTGGATTCCAAACCATTTGTTAAAAGTTGTATGTTTGAGGTCTGTGAAAATGCACTTTTTGACATATGCAAGATCTTGGAGAGTTATGCTAAAGCTTGCGCAGTAGAAGGTGTAAACATGAATGGATGGAGAAATCTGGCGAAATGTGGTAAGTCTCTTAAATCAATGTATGGGTTTATGGTCTAAAAATGAATGTCTCCTAATTAAATCGTTATCTTTAATATCCACAGACCTTCAATGTCCCTTGAATAGTTACTATGAAAGCTGTTTACCTCTTTCAACCTGCTTGGGTTCTCAAAGCTCAGAGTGTGACAGAAAACAATGTTTTGAAGGCTGTGTTTGTCAACAGAACTATCAACTCCAAATGGGTACATGTACCCCCATAGAACAATGTCTCTGGGGAGGTAACTATTACCCTAATGGAACAGAACTGCTCAGCAGTGATTGCCAAACAATGTGCCTGTGCAATGGTTCCACAGGAGAAGTAGAATGCCAACATGTTAATGGCTGTGATCCCGGGTATAGATGTGGACTTGACAATGACCTGTGGTCTTGTCTTGCATTTATAAAGGAGTCCTGCTCGGTCTATGAAGGTTCTAACTATGTAACATTCGATGGCCATTTTGGCAGTATTATTGGCTATTGTGACACCAGAATGGCAGGTCTTTGTGTGCCGACTAATGAGTTGGATAATTTTGATGTGCACTTAATAACCCATGAAGGAGCAACACCTGGATCAAATCATATCAAAGCTGTTGATATCTATATATCTGGAAGACTGGTGACCCTCAGTCATGTGTACAATGGAAGAGTTGAGGTAAATGGAGTTGGTGCTTTTTATGCTTGTGGACTTATACCTGTTTTTTAATTTAAATTTACATTGTTTTCATTTTCCTCATTAATGTGTAAAATGTGTCCATTTTAGGTGGATGGTGTGTTGTATAACACTCCTGTTTTACTGAATGGTGGCGAAGTTGAAATCTTTCAGAGTGGTCTGGGTGGAGTTATCGTGCTTTCATTTGATGGTCTGACCTTCTCATTTGACAATGGACAAGTCTTGGCTCTTATTCCTATGTCCTATACTGGTGCGGTATGTGGTCTTTGTGTCTCTGAGCCCACCAACCCAGAATTGGAGATATGCAGGAGTGACTGCCATAAAAACTGCAGCACATGTTCCCTTATGGGAAGCTACAACTTGGATAGCTGTGGGATGCTTGTGGATGATAATGGACCATTCAGAGACTGTTACAGGAAGCTTGACACTGAAAGCTTTATCCACAGGTGTATTGCAGATCTATGTAATGAGGGTGACCTGTGCAAAGTTCTTTCCAGCTACACCACAGCATGCCAGGAAGCAGGAGCAGTAGTCCATTCTTGGAGAACTGACACATTCTGTAGTGAGTATACTAGTACAAACCCTGGGCACACTTGCATAAACAAGGCTTATAGATCTGTCCACTGATTGAATCAGTGTTCTAGCAATTGCACTTGCTGGCAATTTAAGTGCCACTTCAACACCTGTTGGCAATAGATATGCAAATGATTGCTGCAAAAAACTTGCAGATCACTTGTGATTGGATGACTCGAGACAAGGTGCTACAGCAGTTAAAGAAAATTAATGTAAAAAAAGATCGTAGGACTGACGGTATTCACCCACGAGTACTTAAGGAGTTAAGTGGGGAAATAAGTGAACCTCTGTATTTAATGTTTCAAGATTCTTTTGTTTCCGGTATTGTACCGGAGGATTTGAGGAAGGCAGACGTGGTTCCTATATTCAAAAATGTTCAAAATCCTTGCCTGAAAATTAAACATGTGAGCTTTACTTCTGTGACTGGGAAAATATCTGAAGGGCTATTAAGGGATAATTCATTGGGAAGAACCTTATTAGCAATAATCAGCATGGTTTTCTGAAACATAGGTAATTTCAAACTAACCTAGTTGCATTCTGCGAAGAAGTAGAAGTATAGATCAGGGTGTTGCAGTGGATGGGGTCTACTTGGATTTTGCCAAGGCATTTGATACTGTTCCTCACAATAGGCTAGTCTTCATACTAAAAAATTGGTCTAGATTAATGTTCTTGGGTAGAACGTTAGCTTAAGGATAGAGTACAACGAGTTGTTGTTAATGGTAAGTTTTCAGTCTGGACAAAAGTGGTGTCCCTCAGGGTTCTGTTTTGGGACCGCTTCTATTTAACATATTTATAAATGATCTTGAAATGGGCATTGAAAGCCATGTATCAGTGTTTGCAGATGACACAAAACTTTGTAAAGTAATACAATGTGAACAGGATATTGCTTTGCTGCAGAAGGATGTAGCAGATGGGTAGTATAATCCACAGTATCTCCGCTGGGTAACAAACAGCATAAAATAATCCAGGCAAATAAATGCAGCATACAATAATCCTGGTAGCGTAAGAATCCTTCCTTCCCAAGAACTAGATGACACATAGGCTGGGAGTCAACTGAGCTTTTAATCACAGGTCACAGTATTTATGGGATTCCCCATGCAAGGGGTTTCCCTACTAACATTACAGGGGTTGTACAGTAGGGGACTACATGGGGAACTGAACAACCTGGACATATCTCCCATCATGCACTGATGTACGAGAGGGATACTCCCACTAGAATATACAGCAGAACCACTATTTTACATGAAAATACATCACTTTTATAATAATTATATTTAAACAAATGGACGTTCGGTAGATAGCTGGGGTCTGAGCACACATTTCGTGAAAGTACTGCTCAGATCCCAGCATAAATAACCGAACGCCGCACGAAACACACATTATTTCTAAGTTACATTCAAACTACCGATTGAACGTATGGGAACAAACTATCGAAGGACCGGGGCTCCCGAACGGCTTGGAAGTCCAGCGGTATTTGTGCCGTCGAGTAGCCTATTTTAGTTCGAGGCGCTCAACGACCAAATACCGCTGGGCTAACAAAGGATCTAAGATGGCCGACCGCCGCGTGGTCGGTAGCCGAACGGTGGCCACCCTGAATCTCTCTAATTACCGATTGCAACAATGTTTTAATATTTAATGGGAGGCCCCGATCTTGCCTATTCTCTACTGCCCCGATCTTGCCTATTCTCTATACTTTTCTTCTCTGTTCTTTCCACTTACACTCCTATCCTATCGGCACCAAGGGCCTTCTCCTATAAGGAACGGTGCTGAGGCCTCTTAAAGTACAGTGATCCTTGCATTTGCATCATGTGATATCATACTCTATATACCTCAGTCAGAGTGTTGCATAAGCGAATGTGTCCAACAGGCTCAGGGTCACACCTTGTTGTTCACAATGTTTTTTTGGGGGGGTTTCTTTTTCTTTTCTCTTATTGATAAATTGTCATACGCTACTACAGAGCTGTTCATGTAATCTATTGAAACATGTAAAATATGTTTTCACTGTCGGATTGTGATAATATATTGCACAACAACAAAAATAAAGAATTAAAAAAAAATATATATATATATATTTAATGGGAGCCATACGACTTCCTGTGTGTGGTCTCCCATTCGGTAGTTTGTTCGTTTCACGAACAGTGTTGAACTTCACTGTTTGTGAAACTACTGTATGAATGCTGGTGGCTTTCATGCCGCCAGCATATGAATGCTGTTGTTCGCATAAAATACATATCCAGGAATGCACTTGGTTCTAACAACCTTAAAGCTATAGAAACACATTTAGACAAATACAGTTTTAAGTGGCTAGTTTTGCCGCAAGGGATTTATATGGATTGGGGGACTGGGCACTACAAGGCAGGTGAAATTTAACGTTGAAAAATGCAAATTTATGCGCTTCGGGGTCAAGAATGCACAAGCAACTTGCACCCTAAATGGTATTGAATTAGGGATATCCACACCAGAGAAGGATTTGGGAATTGTTAGACAACAAATTAGGCAGCACTATGCAATGTCAATCTGCAGTTGTTAAGGCCAGTAAGGTTTTGTCATGTATAAATAGGGGCATTAATTCTCAGGATGAAAATATAATTTTGCCTCTTTATAAATCGCTGGTAAGTCCACACCTTGAATATGCTGAGCAATTTTGGGCACCTGTTCTAAAGAAGGATATCATGGCACTAGAAAAAGTGCAGAGACGAGCTACAAAATTGATAAAAGGAATGGAGCATTTTAGTTACGAAGAAAGGTTACAAAATTTAAATCTCTTGTTTGGAAATATGGGATATAATAACATTATATAAATTAATTCAGGGCCCAGTACAAACCATTATCTGGAAATCTTTTCATAAACCGGGCTATACATAGGACACGAGGTCACACATTTTGCCTGGAAGAAAGATTTCATCTAAGGCAAAGGACACAAGATATGGAATTCTTTGCCTGAAGAGGTGGTTTTATCAGTCCATACAGATGTTTAAACGGCAATTGGATACATACTTGCAGAAACATAACCTATATATGTCTAGTGAGGGAATAGCTGCTTGATCCAAGGAGACATCTGACTGCTATTTTGGAGTCAAGAAGGGATTTTTTTTCATGGTTTGTTGCAAAATTGGAAGTGCTTCAGACTGGTTTTTTTGCCTTCTTTTGCATCAAAAGCATATGTGAGGAAGGCTGAACTTGATGGACGCAAGTCTCTTTTTAGCTATGTAACTTCACAGTAGCTGTAAAGGGGTGAGACTTGACATCTACTTCCCATTTTCCTCCAACTGCAAGTGGATTTATCATGAAATGGTTAATGTTAAGAAAAGCAATTTTTGGATGACTCTCCACAACTTACAAAATGGTTACCTTTGCAATTTTCAACAAATTTCTAGTCTCTTGTAGGAGAGAGCTCCGATTTTTAAGAAATTAACTAACTATATAGATTTAATTCCTGCCACTTATCTCTGCTCCTCCTTCAAAGGTAGATAACATGAGTACTATTGGTAATCTCATCTAGACCTTGGAATGTACTTGGATGTATGCTTGTTCCATAAATCTTTAATGCTGTTGTATTCGGAGTAGAGGTAATAATGGAAGGTTGCCAATCCAACCTCTAGATTGACCACCTGCAAGGTGGGCATAATCTGCTGCGCTTGTGGTAAGCAGACCAGCTGGCTGCAGTTGTGTTTACTCTGCTATGCATGGCCTAGAGTTATTGCTACATTATTTGCTAAAACAAACACTTTTGACTGAATTATTGTGTACACTAAAATAATTCTGTGAATGCAATGGTGGGAGGATGAAGGTGGATGAACTTCAGAGTCAAGCAGGGAGTTTGCTTTTATACTCTCTCCTAGAAGTAGTGCAACGTGTTTATTTAGCTTACATGGTAAACTTGCTGTGCCACTTCAATGTGGAGGAAAGTTTAATTCCACCTGCACCCCATCTTATCTCCTGATGTACACTTTAATATAAAAATTATGACTTCTTGTTTTGCAGGTCATCAGTGCCCACCCAATTCTCATTACACAGTTTGTGGCCCCAGCTGCCCTCCAGCATGCAACAACTTCCAACCACACTTCTGTCCTCTGCCTTGCCGGGAGAGTTGCTCCTGTGATTCTGGCTATGTTCTTGGTGGAGGAAAGTGTGTCCTTCCTGAAGACTGCGGCTGCCTGTATAATGGCCACTACTTGCAACCAGGTGAGGCTTTCTACGATGATTATTGCTGGCAGTTGTGTGAGTGTCTCAATGGTACTGTCACATGCAAAGAACAAGCCTGCACCCGACGAGAAGAATGTGTAATTGACAAAGGAGTGAGGTCATGTCTTCCTAAAATGATGCCAGCCTGCTGGGTCACAAATAATCTATATTACCACACATTTGATGGTGCCATCTTGGATGCCAATGGGAATAGCAACTATACCATGAGCAAGCTATGCCAACCTAGTGACCTGCCTGCGTTTGAAGTCTATTTGCAAAGTGAGACTGTTGAAACAAACTTCACAATGCTGAGCAGAGCAACTCTTCTTGTATATGGGCACAACTTGACCGTATCCAGGAACACTGAAGGAATACAGGTAAGGTGGGGACGTGTGACTTGGTTTGCTTTTTGTTCCATCGAAGTATAGGCTAGGAGAAGAAATAGGCTACACACGTCTCGTCTTGCAGTGTTTGCTTTATTTATCCTTTGAGTTACATCTAGAATTCTTGCCTTAGGTCTGTCATGTTACACCAAATAGCAGTATTGCATTCACCTTGAGTAGTTTATATATAAAAAAAAAAAAAACAAAAAAAAAACTGTACTCCATGAGATGTGATTTTTTTTTTTTTCTGAAGAAAACTCTATATTCTGTACAGTCTCTTAATACACCCGAACTTAATTTAGTAAGAATGATAGGGGCTTGGAATATGAAAACAAGCTTAGGCTTCGAGAATGAAGCTCCAGCCATCAGCACACTTGAAACAGTTGGCTTTTAATGTGTCCAGGCAGCATACATGTTGACCCCTCTAATCAATCCTTTAAACTAATCCAAATGTGATGTCATTATAACTTTCATGGCACAGAAGTCCTCAAATAGAACTCTATTTCAGGTCGCAAACTAGAAGGCAAGGCTTTTACCATAACCATAAGGCTTTTAGAGACCAGGCCTACAGTGCAGACCGTCTATTTTTACAAGGACTTTTCTATTAAATTAAATTGCAATATATAAGCATTAAATTCTTGAAATCTTTCTTTCAAGAGCAGCTGTCTTTTTAGGTTTAATAATTTTTAATTTTTTTATTGTAATGCTAATGAAAGCAAATATATCTAGTTGTAAAGAGTTCATATTCTGTTAGAACCATCTCTACAGTAGGTTTGTTCTCAAACTAGTCTTGCTTTTTATCTTGTAGGTAGATAGAGAAACGCAATATTTCCCAATCGTGGTGGAGTTTGGTAAGATTGTGGCTTCAAAACACGGTCCTGTTATACATATAACCTCAGACTTTGGTCTTTTTATTTTTGGTCCTTCGTGGGTCTCCCTCCAAATACCAGTGAGATACATGGGTAATGTTTGTGGCCTATGTGGTAATGCAAATGGAAATGCCGGTGATGACTTTGATGCTGTAAATGCCACAGAATTCGTATCGCAATATATTTCTGAAGAGGTGTGCGCTTATCCAAGGAACATGAGTGGTTGTGTATTCAATGAAACGAGCCAATTTGAAGATAAAAATTATTGTGGCCAACTCCTGATGAAGGAGGGATATTTTAGACACTGCCATGCTGTTATTCCCCCGGAGCCATACTTTAAGACATGCATCTTGCATATGACTCTGGAGAATGGCCATGAGGAAGCCCTAAATCAAAGTCTACAACGTTATCGGGATGTTTGTCTATCGGCTCACACAATTGTCCACCCTTGGGGAACTGGCTCACAAGTTGAAGATCAAATAGGTACAATTTCACAATACTAGCAATCCATTTTAGGCAAGACTTCATAGTATATTACAGTAGAGTTTTTATCTTACATTTCTATTTATGGTTTGATTTTCAGAACGTACACAGTACCCAATGAAAGAGCAAAGCAGCCTTATTGAGAGAACATCTGGCTATAACCCTCAAAAGCGCCAACATTGTTTCATCTTTCAGAATAATTATATTCCTTTTGGTGGTCTAACATTTAAAGAATTTGCTGGGTCTTCCAATGTGTCACTTGTCCAGTTTTGTCCTGAAGAAAGCAATATAACCCGTGAATACTTTGCTGTTCATTATATGTATAGTGATACAGAGAGTAGGGGGCAGCTCTGGGTTAGGGTGTATGGAGTGGACGTAGTCTTGGATAATCAAGAACCATTTAATGTTTGGGTAAGTGTGTTCTACTTGGCCAGCATAAACAGTGTGGCTTTTTTTTTTCTCCCCTTCCACCTGCCTTTTCCCTTCATTCCCTCCTTCCTCCTCATTCTCTTTAAAAATCAATCTGACCAAGGGGCATTGGCCTCGAACTAAACTTGCTGCTTTAGGTTCATATAGTGCTTACTGAATTCGATCTGCCTCGATCTGCCTACTTACTCAACTTTTCTGCTTTCTGGTAGATAAAGTGCAGACTGTAAATTTACCTCATTAAAAAGTCAAATGGATGAATGTATTCAACCTTTCTGAAACTGTCTAATAAATAGTGTCTGTTATAATACTGAACAGAGATTTTCATGTTATGCAGGTAAATGGGATGTTCATCGATCCACCAGCCATTATTCTTCCAGGAAAGGTTTGGCTGAATCGGAATGGCCTCCTATTAACTCTGGAGACTGATATTGGTCTATCTATCCTGTATGATGGACAACTTCTCTTAATATTACTTCCTGAGAACTTCCGTGGTCCCACCTGTGGGCTCTGTGCACAAACAAACACCAGTGAATTTTCAACCCCAATCACACTCGCAAGTGCTAATTCTTGGAGATGTAATGGCTCGGCATCAAGCAATCCCAGCCTCTGTCTGTTACTATTGGAAGAAAGGGGCCCCTATGGAGCTTGCCATGATGTATTCAGCCCATACGCATTTTATGACCTATGTCTAGCCCAACAGTGCCAATATGATGAGGATAATCTGTCGGTTTGCCAGACTCTCCATAATTATGCCATGATATGCCAGTCACAAGGTGTCTCTGTCCAGCCCTGGAGAAAAGATGACTTTTGCCGTATGTTTTTGACTGATTAAATTCAGGCTATTATAATTCAAACCAGTGGTGTATCTAGAGGCAGATCTTACAATGCACTAGACAACAAATAGTAGTGACTTGAAAGCTATGTTGGGGAATAATGTATCTAAAATGGAGGATTGGGGGGGATAGGGGAACTCAATCTCTGCTCTAAGCACAGCTTTACCACTTTGGCTTAACTTTGCCATTGTGGTCTTTCAGTTCTTAGGACTTTTGAAGTAGGAGTTAAAGGCACTCAGACCATTTCAGCTCATTGAAGTGGTCTGGGTTCAATGTCCCAGGTCTCTTAATCCTGCAATAGTAATTATTGCAGTTATTGAACCTGCAATAATTATGACGAACTCCACCTAGTGGCTGTCTACCAGACCGCCACTAGAGACTTCTGGGTTGTTGGGTGACTTTTTTTGATTGCCTAACTGACAAGTTGGTTTCTGGCACTATAGTATAACTTTATGGAAGTTAAAACTTGTTAAAAGAGCAAACCCTCACTACTAGTTTCAGAATGAAGTGTTTTGTGTCCTAGCTTTCCTGTGTCCTTTGAGAAGTGTGTACACACCCTGTGTGAGGCCCTGTGGTGACCGGTGTATTGGAGATGGCTGCCTTGCTCATTGCATGGAGGGGTGCAGCTGTCAGGAAGGCTTGGTGTGGGATGGCTTGGATTGTGTGGATGCAGTTTTTTGCCTTCAAAGTTCTAAAGAAGAGGTAACTGTTCCTAATAACGTATATGTGAAATACTATTGTCTTTAAAACATTACTGATCCTGAAAAGGTCTAAAACCAATGTCCATTTACTTCTCCTTGCAGCTGGTTATTTATGAGTCTACGGAAAGAAATCGGCATCTTGTCTGTCAGCAGAATGAGACTTCTCAGGCCTGTCTGCAGTGTATCGTAAATTCTACTGAAATCACATCGTTCGGTAACTTTGCCAGATCTCTGAATTACAATGGCACGTATGACATCCTGAAAATATGCAATTATCTCTCAAAAATCTGGTTCAGAGTTGTGCTGAAAGTCCACCATGGTGTCCCAGGACGACTTCACATTTTCTTCCAGAATAGCTTTGTCACAATCACAAACTCTCTACATGTATGGGTGAGTCACTTGGATACCACTTCCTTCAAGAAAACCTTGTCTTGTGAAATAAACCTAACGGCACTTTGTCTCCCATGTCTCCTAGGTAAATGGTAAGCAGGTGTGGCTGCCTTTTGCTGGACCTTCAAACTCCTTTATTAAGTATTCAGAGGGACTGGTGTCCTTTATCTCGCCTGGTATCATGGATATAACGTTGAACCGTTGGGGAGATGTTCACATTACCATGTCACCTGACTTCCCCCACTTGCTCTGTGGTGTCTGTGCCAGCCTTAAACATGGGCATTCGCTGGACAGCTGGAGGGCTGATGACTTGTCCTAGTAATGTTTCAGTGGCATCCTGTTGCCCATTGGATGCTGCATGTTTTATAGTTCAGTTTCTCCTCTCGACATGTGCTTCCTGTAGTCATTCTGTTTACAGCACTCTTGTAACATGCCTGTATTAATAAAGTAAGATTCTTGTAAAAATAAAACTTGGAAATATTATAAATTGTTTTTCATATTCTTTGTTACTGTTGTATTTAAGTGGTCCTAACTTTTAATGGGAAACTATCAATATTTAGAGCCTGATAAGCAACAAACTGTTCAAAGGCAATCAAATTATCTGGAGATTTCAGTAGACTTTAACATTCTTGTCTTCTTTGAAATGGACTTTAAAGGGACGTTATAGTCACCAGAACAACTACAGCTTATTGTATTTGATCTGGAAAGTGTAGTCAATCTCTTCAGGCTTTTTGCTGTAAACACTGTCTTTAGAGAAAATGCAGTGTTTACATTACAGCCTAGGGATACCTCCACTGGCCACTCCTCAGATGGCTTCTGGAGGTGCTTCCTGGGGCAGTGCTGCACAGTGTGACTGACATTCAGTGTCTCAACCCTCTGCATGCAAACACTGAACTTTCCTTATAGGAATGCATTGATTCAATTAATCTGAGGAGATACTGATTGGCCAGGGCTGTGCCCCTGATCTGCCTTCTTGGCAGTCTCCACCAATCCTACGGGGGAAGCATTGTGATTGGCTCAGGCTACCACTTTTGATGTCGGCAAGGAGGCAGAGCCAGCAGGCTGGAGTAAAGGCAAGACTTGACTATATTTCTGGAGGTGGGGGGGGGGGGGGGAGGAGGAGGGGGAGAGGTCAGGGAAGGGCTAGATAGTGGTTTTTAACACTATAGGGTTAGAAAGAATGCAAACTTATCTCTGGCGTCAAACGGCTTTAACTAGTAATCTGAGTGTGGTTAGAGCACATTGGTTTATCCATCAGTTTCTGCAGGTTGTGATTTAATTTGCCCACTTTAGGTATTTTTGCAGCTCGGCTGGTGTCTTATGGTTTGTATTGGGGAGTGACATCTTCAAAGCTCACAGAGCTAAGGATCACCTACTTACAATGTCTATATGACCAGTCTAGGAGGATCTATCCAAATACTAATATTTTATTACCGATTCCTTCCTGTGAGCTAGCAATGTAGAGGGAGGTTGGTTGATGGATAGAATCGTTCCATTTAAAGTTGAAATAGTAGTTTGTGCTTTGTTTAAGGCACGCGGTTCAGGGTTCTGTAAAATGGCACAGAATCCATAATTCTGCGGTTTTACCTTGTGGCCTCCGGGGAAAGTTTTAGACTATGGGGTATCTGCGTTTAGTATGATCTATACCAAGACTCTTATCGCAGGAACAAGAATTCACAACATTGAAGGAATACATCAAAACCAAAGTGGCCGCTTTACGCTGCGATTCTTGTAAAACCCATTTTGAAAGGTGTTAAGTAAAAGGTAGGTGTCACTGGGTTTGTGCGGTAGGTGCTTTCAGGGTAGCTAGCACTCAGGGAGGTATTAAGTTCATTCATTGCCAAGTATAATAGATGAGCAGGGTTTGCAAACCGTGACTGTTTAATGGAGTTATAACCATAGCCATCACACTAGGGACAGTGGCTGCTCGCCTGCTAAGCATTGCATAGTTTGCATTTTTTTGCAGAAAGCGGTTTATCGTCTCATAGCAACAAACATAAATTTTATGGTCACGATGAGATGTTTGTGTTCTCTGGCTTATTAATGGGGAACTTCTGAAACTGCAGTCACCGCACTCTCCACTTCCTTCGTGAATATGGGGGAAGGTTATCACGGCTGACACAAAACAAACCCACGGACTGCCTTCTCACAATGCTCAGCCAGCTGTCAAATTTAAGAGCTGCAGTGAGTTTTGGTGTTTAGCCCCTCTGAATGTGAAGATAATCCCCCAACTATCCCTATTTAGGCACAAATCAATTTTTATTTTTAATTTTTTTGTTGTCTAACAGTGCTACAGCGATGTCTGTATAACAGAGCTCCACAGCAATAATACTCCCTGTAATGTATCTTAGTGTATAACAGAGCTCCACAGCAATAATACTCCCAGTAATGTGTCTGAATGTATAACAGAGCACCACAGCAATAATACTCCCAGTAATGTGTCTGAGTGTATAACAGAGCTCCACAGCAATAATGCTCCCAGTAATGTGTCTGAGTGTATAACAGAGCTCCACAGTAATAATACTCCCAGTAATGTGTCTGAGTGTATCACAGAGCTCCACAGTAATAATACTCCCAGTAATGTGTCTGAGTGTATAACAGAGCTCCACAGTAATAATACTCCCAGTAATGTGTCTGAGTGTATCACAGAGCTCCACAGTAATAATACTCCCAGTAATGTGTCTGAGTGTATAACAGAGCTCCACAGCAATAATACTCCCAGTAATGTGTCTGAGTGTATAACAGAGCTTCACAGCAATAATACTCCCAGTAATGTGTCTGTGTGTATAACATAGCTCCACAGCAATAATACTCCCAGTAATGTGTCTGAATGTATAACAGAGCTCCACAGCAATAATACTCCCAGTAATGTGACTGAGTGTATAACAGAGCTCCACAGCAATAATACTCCCAGTAATGTGACTGAGTGTATAACAGAGCTCCACAGCAATAATACTCCCAGTAATGTGTCTGAGTGTATAACAGAGCTCCACAGCAATAATACTCCAAGTTATACCGCCCCTCCAACATAGGGGTGCTTGGGCAGAATTAGGGAAATGAATTATTGATATGTGTCTTCATGGAGTTTTAGATGATGTGTCAATTGTACAGCATCAACCCATAATCAGAAAAAATCCTGTACTTGTGTAGAAGAGGGGAATTTGTCAGCCTCTTCCCATCGACCTCAGCCAGCACTCAAAGTGCTTGTACTAGAATAACAAACTACTGCAGGCAGACCCTGCGCCTGAAGCCCATGGAACAGCGTAGTCAGGGGAGTGGGCCTTGACAGAGCCAGGGAGTAAGCAGGGGAGTTATTAACTAAAAGGGGGTGGAGGAATAAGGGGTATATTAAGCAGCCATTTTAGAAAAGTGGCCATTTTAACAGAACCTTCACTTAACTGTTAATTGTCCCTCCCACCCTCCCTATTGTTTAGGAGTTCCCGTTTGGTCACAGCGGCGGGATAGGGCTTGGGTAATTGGGATGTAGGAGGAGTATCAAGTGGTTAGGCTAAAGTTAGGCTGGATTAGACTGGAGTGTTAAGTGGTCTGTAGGTTCGAGCTCATCGGTGGCTCCGAACCTGGTGGTGTTGGGGTGTCTCAGTACACCCCTACAGTTAAAAAAAACTTATGGATATGGGGCCTCTTTGGTAGGCCATGTGTTATGTATTATTTGTTATTTATGATGTTATATATTGTTATCGGTACGGGGTCATTGCCAGGGGTAATTATGTACGGTGGGGGATGGTAGTAAATTAACACTATGTGGCAATGACCCCAATTTGTTATCTTGTTTATTACAATAAATAAAGCTGTGGACTTTTTATATTTCCAACAGAAATATGGTGTCTGTGGTTATTGGGGTTTGGGGAAAAAATGTACACATGCCGAATAATGACTGTGCGCATGTCATGATTTCAATGAAGGTCCCCGTTACAGCAATGGTACCAGTCACTTAGCGCCGATTACTGGCATTTGAAACTTTGAAAACATTTCGGTAGAAATCTTCCCCGTCACAGTATTCTTAGAGGAAATGTCTGTCAAAATGTTACTATATGGTGCCCTTCACCTACACTAATAACACGGGCTTAGGACTCCGCATTCTCACTGAAACCGTTCTCGAACTCCTTGTGACAGCTGTAGGACTAATCTGAAGAGAAATCCGATATGTTGATGAAAAAGCCCTTAAACAAATATGAATTGAACATCATTGTGCATTAAGTGTTCGGAAAGCTCTGTAAACATTCTTTATTCGCCATTGTAATATTACAGAAATCCCCACATAACTCCCTAGCTCTACACCTCTAATTATTATACATGCACCTATCTATCACTGGCCAGGAGGGGTCTGGGGCCTAGTTTTGCCAGAGATTGCAGAGTGCCTGTTCCATGCCATTTTATCTACATTAAAGATATGTACAATGTCAATCTGCCGTTGCTAAGGCCAGTAAGGTTTTATAAATCGCTGGTAAGACCACACCTTGAATATGCTGTGCAATTTTGGGCACCTGTTCTAAAGAAAGATATCATGGCACTAGAAAAAGTGCAGAGACGAGCTACAAAATTGATAAAAGGAATGGAGCATTTTAGTTACGAAGAAAGGTTAAAAAATGTAAATCTCTTTAGTTTGGAAAAACGTCTCCTCAGAGGGGATATGATAACATTATACAAGTATATTTGCGGCCAGTACAAACCATTATCTGTAAATCAATCCATAAACAGGGCTATACGTAGGACATGCGGTCATGCATTTAGGCTGGAAGAAAGAAGATTTAGTCTAAGGCAGTGGTTCCAAACCCAGTCCTCAAGTACCCCCTAACAGTCCAGGTTTTAGGGATTACCCTATTGTGTCTAAGGTGTTTTTTAGGAGAGAAAAAATACACTTTAGACACAACAGGATGATCGATAAATCCTAGACTGGGTTGGGAACCCCTGGTCGAAGCCAAAGGACATGTTTTTTTTTACAGTAAGAGCAATAAGGATACAGAATGTTCTGCCTGAAGAGGTGGTTTTATCAGAGTCCATACAGATGTTTAAACAGTAATTGGATAAATACTTGCAAAAACATAACATACAGGGATATCATTTCTAATTAGTGGGGTAATAGCTGCTTGATCCAAGGAGACATCTGACCGCTATTTTGGGGGAATTTTTTCCTAGTTTGTTGCAAAATTGGAAGCGCTTCAGACTGGGTTTTTTTGCCTTCTTTTGGATCAACAGCAAAAACATATGTGAGGAAGGCTGAACTTGATGGACGCAAGTCTCTTTTCAGCTATGTAACTTTGTAACTATGTAACTTTGTAACTATGTAACTATGTAACGTTGTAACTATGTAACTATGTAACTTTGTAACTATGTAACTATGTAACTATGTAACTGTAACTATGTAACTATGTAACTTTGTAACTATGTAACTATGTAACTATGTAACGTTGTAACTTTGTAACTATGTAACTTTGTAACTTTGTAACTATGTAACTATGTAACTTTGTAACTTTGTAACTATGTAACTATGTAACTGTGTAACTGTATAACTATGTAACTTTGTAACTATGTAACTATGTAACTATGTAACTATGTAACTATGTCACTATGTAACTTTGTAACTATGTAACTATGTAACTATGTAACTTTGTAACTATGTAACTATGTAACTATGTAACTATGTCACTATGTCACTATGTAACTTTGTAACTATGTAACTATGTAACTATGTAACTATGTCACTATGTCACTATGTCACTATGTAACTTTGTAACTATGTAACTATGTAACTATGTAACTATGTGACTATGTAACTATGTAACTATGTAACTATGTCACTATGTAACTTTGTAGCTATGTAACTATGTAACTATGTAACTATGTAACTTTGTAACTATGTAACTATGTAACTTTGTAACTATGTAACTATGTAACTATGTCACTATGTCACTATGTCACTATGTCACTATGTAACTTTGTAACTATGTAACTATGTAACTATGTAACTATGTGACTATGTGACTATGTGACTTTGTAACTATGTAACTATGTAACTTTGTAACTATGTAACTATGTAACTATGTAACTATGTAACTATGTAACTTTGTAACTATGTAACTATGTAACTATGTAACTGTGTGACTATGTAACTGTGTAACTATGTAACTTTGTAACTATGTAACTATGTAACTTTGTAACTATGTAACTATGTAACTATGCAACTATGTAATGATGTGACTATGTAACTATGTAACTATGTAACTATGTAACTATGTAACTATGTAACTGTGTAACTGTGTAACTATGTAACTATGTAACTATGTAACTGTGTAACTGTGTAACTATGTAACTGTGTAACTATGTAACTATGTAACTTTGTAACTATGTAACTATGTAACTATGTAACTATGTAACTATGTAACTTTGTAACTATGTAACTATGTAACTATGTAACTGTGTAACTATGTAACTATGTAAGCCACGACACCCACACTTTTTTATTGTTAACGGGAAGAGAGCTTGATGCCTATATTTGATGCCATTGTTATATTTAGCTCGTTCGAAACTCTTCACATACAATACTCCGGTGAGCAGACCTTCCTGTAGTTTCTGTGCTCAGAAAACCTTAAACCGTGTGTGGTTCCTGAATCTTACCTTGGGGGGGAATGCAGATCCCTACACAGTGCTCCTGCCTGGGTATTCGGGTATTTGGTTCGCTAGGCTGGGACTGTCCTGAGCGCCACACTGACTAACTTACCTAAACTCCGGTTATACGTAAAATAAAATTCTAAATATAGATTACTTTTAAACTTTCCTGCTGACACAATGACTTAATAAAGAATAAATCGTTCAGAATTGATAGTGAATTTCACAGCCAGCCGTGTGTTCAGTTTAGCTGCTTTGGTTTAAAATGTGAAAAGTACAACAATCACACTTCAGTGAATAATCGTGTAAGTTAACGTATTCGATATCATGACCATGGCTTGTGTGACTTTCCACAAACATCTGTGTCGATGTTAAAATCATTTCTAAATAAAAGCAGAATGAGGCATGATATCATAAATCAAAGTGTTCATATCATATGGGGCATTGCTAACTCGATTCCTCCTTCCGCAATATGAGCCGTATTGGCCATTGTTCTTATGGAATGGGAGGAATATCAAATGACTTGAGACCAGGTCTATACTGTTTAAGACCAACCCTAGAGGAGGGGGTGAGGTAAACTGGTTTAACTGGCAACGTCATGAAGGCTTTAACCCCTTAAGGACACATGACATGTGTGACATGTCATGATTCCCTTTTATTCCAGAAGTTTGGTCCTTAAGGGGTTAAAGGATAATTAAAGATTGGGAATAAATCCTGCACCTGGCCTCGTTCCTATAACATTGTTCAGCGTACTTG
Organism: Pelobates fuscus; assembly: GCF_036172605.1. Classification (NCBI taxonomy): domain Eukaryota; kingdom Metazoa; phylum Chordata; class Amphibia; order Anura; family Pelobatidae; genus Pelobates; species Pelobates fuscus. Next base: position 4,065,866 of record NC_086327.1, on the reverse strand, counting down.
CCTCCTTACTCTCTGTTTAAACTGCACATTTTCCTGTTTGTTAAACACACGTTGTGTTAAACCCCGAAGACACAGGTACCACCGCAGAGTTAATTAACCAGCCACGAATTGATTGAATTCACACCTGGTTTCTTTACGTTTTGTATTTTTGTTGTCACATCCTCCACTACCACAACTAAACCAACGACCACAACATGTTTGTAATAAATAAATGCTGTAATTAGACATTCACAGACAGCACAGTACAATAAACCATCACATGGGGCTATTATTTGGCACTTGGGGGGATATTAACCTGCTTAACTCCCCCTTATGGCTGATGCTGACATAATAGAACGTTTCTCTGTCTAAACTACTCTAACCCTACTCTGCTTCATGTGGGTGATCTTACGAAACAGCCGCTGCTTTCGGAGACAAAATCTTTCAGTTCCCCTTTGTTTGTCGCTGTCTGTCTTGTTAGACTGTCGTGTGCCCAGCTTTACAGAGACAATTCCATCTTTAACGTTTATTTGCACTGTGCTCGTGCTGCAGCTGCAAATATACACATACAGATTAGATCTATTGAGTATAAACATAGATCTATAGAGGTTAGATAAAATCTATTATATGTTTCCTGATTCCTGCACTTAATCTTTTATCTAAACCAGAAACACTTACAAAAACATTGGCTGCTGCATATACTGGCTGTGTTCTATTGGGAGTTACAGCATGATGGTGGATGTACGTCTTTATTTATTAGGAAAAACCTACCAACTGTATCTGAAAAAGTGAACATTAACCCTTTATTTGCCTGCGAGGGGGGGTGCACAAGGAAGGGGGCCGAGGGACACTGTAATGTTAGATATACGGTTATTAACCCTTTATTTGCCTGCGAGGGGGGGTGTGCGCAAGGAAGGGGTCCGAGGGACACTGTAATGTTAGATATACGGTTATTAACCCTTTATTTGCCTGCGGGGGGGTGTGCAAGGAAGGGGGCCGAGGGACACTGTAATGTTAGATATACGGTTATTAACCCTTTATTTGCCTGCTGGGGGGGGGGGGGGTGCAAGGAAGGGGGCCGAGGGACACTGTAATGTTAGATATACGGCTTTGTATTCCTTTCACTACAGTGTTCCTTTAAGCAGCTATATACCATTAGGTGTCCTGTGGCACTCTCGGGTAAGCTGGTCTGGGATTCAAACTGGTGTTTCCCAGCTGTGATTGACATTACCACAGCTTTAACCAGCCATAGCAGAGGAATAGATTGGTTTCTAAACACTGAACGTCTCACTCCTTGTATTATGATAGCCCATTGGTTTTATTTCACTCTGATAATAATTTTACTAGATCACAGCTATTTTAAAATAAGTCTGTCATCGATGCTGGCTGTGTAGCCAGATACCCTGCTTTTATTACTATATCATGTCTGAGCGTTGCTAATGACAGTGCTTCATCGGTAGACCACAGACACAGAATGCTCTATATAAGGAAGTGCCTGGAACAGTCTGAGATTCACAATGACTCTTCAAACAAGACACAAGTAAGTCGATCCTCAAGATGTGCGTGGAGGGGGGACGGGGGGGGGGACGGGGGGGGGACGGGGGGGGACGGGGGGGGGGGGCAAAAAGAAACATCTGGGTCTCCTAACAGGTTTACCGATAATGTTAATGAAGAGGAATGTTCTATGTTTTGTGATTCTTAGCTGTTCACTAGAAACTCCCCATGGTATCCCTGTACTTCTTAAAGGATTGAATCCAAACGGTTTTGATACATATATATTTATAATGAATTATTCATCTCTTCGTTTTTTCAACCAGCTAATTCAAAGACTTTAAAGCAGGTGCATCAGATGGAACCTGCAAATTGTAAGCCACGTTTGAACCAAAATAGCCAAAACGGAAACATTTACCAATCCAGCTGATTTCAACCCATTGTTTCGCAATTTATTTTCAGTTTGCAATTCTGCTTCCAAGTGTCTACTTTTTTAGGGCGGATGAATGAAATGATTATTATTAATGACTGTTTATTTCAATGAAAAAATAAGTATCATAAACTCCAGTGGTTAAATCAGGTGATTTGAAATCCTTCTCCTTCCTGGAACTCTTATCTGCCTTCCCCCTCGCTTTCTTTCCTCTGGCATTACATCTATTATTCCTGGAGATGCACCAACTAAATTCCTCTCTAAAACCTCCTCCAACGGACTCATAGAGTGGTCCGATTCCCCTACTCATCAAGTTGGCAACACTTTAGATATTACCTTCTCCAACCTTTGTTCTTTTACTTACAATTCACTATTATACATCTTCCTCTCTCTGATGACCGCCTCCTAAGCGGCAATTGTTTCCTGCCCAACCACCCTTACGTCACGTGCCACATCTTGACTCTATGGATACCTGACATCCCTTGATCTCCTGTGACTTTCTATCAACATCCAGCTTCTGCCCTCTCAGATGTCCAATGTCCCTCTATACTAGTAACTACTCTCTACAACTCTACCCTCTCAAGTACCCTTGATAAACTATGTCCTAACACTGCCCTCCCTGTCCGTCAATACAAATTCCAACACTGGCATACTAAATCCACCTGATACCTCCAGAGATTCTCAAGGAAAGTCACTGAAGGAAGTCTCACAGTATGGCTGACTACCTGCACTACAAATTTAGGTTGAATTACGACACCTGCGCCCTCTTTCTCGCCAAACAAACAGACTTCACCTCACTCATGTCCACCTTCTCCCATGACCCCCAAATGCCTCTTTCATACTTCTAATTCACACATGCACCTAACACTGCCTCCCGTATCTCACGGCTGTCAATTTGCATCCTACCTCACTGATCAGATTGACAACAACAGAAAATAAGTTTGCTTCTCCTGTCAACTGTCCTATTCTCTTCCTGGCTTACTCTACACATAGTATCTTCCTTCTATGTGCACTATTTCTGCACTTATGCTCAGGACCGGCCTTGGAGGTGTACGAGCTTTGTGGCTGCACAGGGCACCATGCCATTAGGGGCACTGGGCGGCCAGCACAGCTCACAACATCCAACAGGGCACCTCAGTGCTACCTCAGTGCACCTTGGTAGCAGAGAGATTACACCCTGACCATCCTGCCCTTAGAGATGGATAGCTGCTTTTTTATTGGCTGATGGAGAGATTAAGAATCTCCCTCACCTTCCCGCTGTTTGCATGATGGGGAGAAGGGCCCAAAGTGCTTCAGTTCTGCACCTTTGACGGGTTCAGATACTGAGCACTTCTTGTACGGCAACGCTCTGATACCATTAGTGGGAACTAATCCCTGCTCATCCCGGGAAGGTGCAGAACTGAAGCGCTGGCAGAGACCAGTGGACCACCAGGGGAACAGTCTTAACCCCCTCCCTGGCCAAAGGTAAGCAACTTTAATATATACTATAAAGTAAAATTATTAAAGGACCACTATAGTGCCAGGAAAATAAACTCCTGCTGGGCTCTAGGGGGAGGAAGGGGTTAAACACTTACCGGCACTGGGGACTCTCCTCCATCTTCGACCGAATGCGCAAGCGTGGCAACAGCTGCGTGCACATTCAGTCAGTCCATAGGAAAGCATTCTCAATGCTTTCCTATGGATGCTGGCATCTTCTCACTGTGATTTTCACAGTGAGAAGCACGGAATCGCCTCTAGCGGCTGTCAATGAGACAGCCACTAGAGGCTGGATTAACCCATATGTAAACATATCAATTTCTCTGAAACTGTTTACAGCTTCAGGGTTAACCCTAGATGGACCTGGCACCCAGACCACTTTATTGAGCTGAAGTGGTCTGGGTGCCTATAGTGGTCCTTTAATAGAAAAAACAAGCATGAAATTGCTCTCTTTAAAGCCCTATGGAGGGGCACTTAAAGACCTAAGGCCAGCCCTACTTCATGCCCCTTTCATCCCCTTCCCTCTCTCCTTACTCATTCTCTATCACCTACAGCTGTCCCACCAAAATCTTCAATCTCTCTCTTTCCTCTGGAGTTTTCCCCTCAACCTACAAACATAGACTGATCACGCCAATACTAAAAAAAACTTTCTCTTGACCCTGATGCTTTGCCCAATCTTTCTCCTTCTCTTAGACTCTATGCTCCTTGAAAGACTTGTTTATACTCGACTTACAGACTGAACCATAATTCCTTACTTGACCAGCTAAAGTCTGGCTTCCCTCCCTGCATTCCACAAAGATTGCCCTGACCAAGGTAACTAATGACTTATTGAAGGCTGAATCCAAAGCCTATTGTTCCCTACTTATTCGTCTTGATATTTCTGCCGCATAACACTGTTGACCACCAGCTTCTCTTTCTACCATTTGTGACACAGCTCTTTCCCGGTTCATTTCCTACCTCTCTGACCATTCCTCCCAGTATCCTTTTCTGGCTCCTCCTCCCTTTCTGTACCTCTCTCGGTGGAAGTTTATAAAGGTTCTGTACTGGGACCTCTTCTCAGTTTGCACTGCCTCACTTGGTGACCTTATATCATTATATTGTTTTCGATATCACCTGTAAACTGATGATCCTAAATCTACCTCTCCTTGTTTGATCTTTCTGCTCATCTGCTGGATCGTGTCACGACTGCCTATCCTCTGTTTCTGACTGGATGACTTCAAGATTCCTAAAACTCAATCTTTCCCAGGCCAAACTCTTTGTCTTTCTTCCCTTTTAAAGCTACACGTGTGCCTTTTTAACTTAAGATAGCGACCATAAGGTCTATCCACGCAGAGGCGTAAATAGAAACCACCGGGCCCTGGTGCAACAATTGTCCCAGGACCCCCTCCCACACATGTGTTTCATTCCCTCCCCCAGCTCCTCCATGTGTCTAATTTCCTTTCCCCCCCTTGTGTCTCCTTCCCTTCTCTTCCCCTAGTTCCTCCACGAGTCTCATTCTCTCCCTCTCAGCTACTCCATGGCACATTTCCTCACTCCTACCCCAGCTCCTCCATTGGTCTAATTTCTCCACCTCTCAATTTGCCTCATTTCCTCTCACCCCCCATCAAGCCTTCATTAACCACCTTTTCCCCCCACCCTGCCATCATTAACCCCCTCACTTCCCATCCAGCCCTCATTGACCCCCTCACTATCCATCCAACCCTCATTATCCCCCCTCACCACACATCCAGCCCTCACTCCATCTCTGACCCCATCTAGCCCTCATTAACCCCCTCACCCACATCCAGCAATCATAAACTCCTCATTAACCCCCCTCATCCTCCATCCAGTCCTCATTAACCCTCCATTGACCCAATTTAACCCTCATTAACCCCCTTCACCCTCCCATCCAAGCCCTCTCTCTCACCCCCATCCAACCCTTAATCCCTCTCTCAGCCCCCATTCAGCCCTCACTCTTTCACCACCCTTCCCAGCCCTCCTAAAGCCCCCTCACTCCCCCCATCCAGATCTCTTCCCCTGTACCTTATGTCTGTGTGTAGCGTGGCCGAGCGGTACCCAGTCTGACAGGAAGTGCTCTCTCAGTAAGCAGTTCCTGTCAGTCGTGCTGCTCGGCCGCGCTATACACAGAGAGACCGGCAGGAGGGGAGCAGCACAGCGCTCCCCTCCTGCCGGTCACCCAGCACCTGCGGCCCTGAAGTTGTGGTGGCCCACAGTCACAGGGGTTGCCGCTGTGGTCGGGCCCCTTGCAGTGACGGGCCCAGTCGCAGCTGCTACCCCTGCACTCTGACTCCCCTTCATCCCTTGCATAAAATATATCACCAAATCCTGTCCCTTTCACCCTAAAAACATTTCTCGTGTTCTCTCGATTCTCACGCTGTACGCAGGTTAGACACTTGTCCATGCTCTCTTTGTTTTCCGCTTGCTGGCCTGAAAAGTGCCCAGATTACTGGAATGCATTGGCCAGACTCATCTACCTTACATCCTGCAACTCTCACATATTACGTCCCTGTGGGCCTCTACACTGGCTCCCTGTTCCATTTAGGATACGGTTCAAAATTCTCACGCTTACTTTCAAAGCTCTCCATAACAGTGTCTCCTCAATCATTAGCAGCATGGCCTCTCCTCTCCACTGACGACCAAATACTGACCCGTTCTTGCACTTGTACCCCAGACTCTCATCTGCAGGACTTCTCCAGGATTGCCCTCTGCTTATTGAATGACCTATTGTGGGACATCTGACGTGTCCTTTTCTGCAGTCCTTCGAAAAAATGCTTAACAACACATTACTTAAAAGTCTACCAGCTCTCTGCCATCTCCCCCCTAGAGTGCTCCCTCCACCCATGCACTTTATCTCTCAGTAAATATAGATCACTTCTTTCCCTTTGAGCATTTCTCGATCATCCTTTTAGATTGAAAGTTCATCATCTACTGTTTCAGTATGTCAATCATGTTTTGTTAGAATTTAGTGTTTGTTGTGTTTACCTATTGTACAGTGCTACGGAATATGTTGGTGCTATATCAATTATTGTAATAGTAATTGTGTGTACATGAATGTCTATTAGTGTGTGTGTACCTCTATGCATGTGGCAATTTGAGAACTCACTGAAGAACCTGTAGTTTCTGAAAATTAATCCAAAATGCAGAAACTTTATGGGCTAATATGTTTTAATTCATTTTATACATATTAATGACAGTTTGCGTTTTAATGATGGACAGACTGACAGACAGGTCAGATACAGCCTAGAGAATCTTTTTAAGTAGGGCCGTATCTGGCTTTGTGTGCTCAGTGAGCCTGTGTATATCTGACAGTATACTCCTCTATTCACAGACTCCTGGTTGGGATCGTAGTACTGAGCTTCTTGCCATCACTACTGGGTGAGTAAAAGTTTAATGGGAACTAATTTTAGAACAGATGCATTTACTATATTACTAAGAACTCTTTGCCCCTTTATATGTATAAATACTTTCTCCTCATTCCATATATATATATACTATAAACCAAACCCAAATGGACCAGAACTCTGCTCTGTTAGGAATGTATTGTGGGTCTAGATGAATATCATTTTAAGGAACACTATATGGTTAGGAACACAAACGTATTCCTGATCCTATAGTGTTTAAAACACCACCTATCCTCCCTGGCTCCCTCATGCCTTCCTAAATATAGTAAAATCTTACTTGTATTTAAGTCTGTGGCTGCTGGCTCTGCCCCTGTCTGCCTCTGACCTGCTCCTGTCTGCCATCATCAGAAGTGGTGGTCTGAGCCAATCACAATGCTTCACCATAGGATTGACTGAGACTGACAAAGAGGCAGATCAGGGGCAGAGCTAGCACGAGACAAACACAGCCCTGGCCAACCAGTATCTCCTCATAGAGATACAGTGAATCAATGCATCTCTATGAGGAAAGTTCAGTATCTCCATGCAGAGAGTGGAGACACTAAATGTCAGTCAAACTGTGCAGCACTGCCCCAGGAAGCACCTCTAGCAGCCATCTGAGGAGTGGCCAGTGGAGGTATCCCTAGGCTGTAATGTAAACACTGCATTTTCTCTGAAACAAACAGTGTTTACAGCAAAAAGCCTGAAGGGAATGATTATACTCACCAGAACAAATGCAATAAGCTGTATACTGTACATTAAGCTGTACACTATACAATAAGCTGTATACTATGCAATAAGCTATATAATATGCAATAAGCTGTCTACTGTACGATAAGCTGTCTACTGTACAATACGCTGTATACTATGCAATAAGCTGTAGTTGTTCTGGTGACTATAGTGTCCCTTTAGACATACACAGTATAAATATCCAACGTATATCTCACTCGCTGACGTTTCAATGGATTTCTCTCTTTATTCAATCAACCAAGGTTCAAACAGCAGTGTCAATGTTTCAGTTCTGATCTGAACTTTCTTCAGGACTTCAGGATTTTCAGAACGTTCCGACGGAAATCTTGACTCTGCTGTTTTAACATTGGTTGATAGAATAACTGGATAAACCCATGTTAAAGTCTGCGAGTGAGATATATTCACAGTCTATCCCGTGTATGCACATTCCTCTTATATGTACATTCAATCTCTAGCCTTTATATATACACATTCCTTATTACCCCCATGTATATATATTCATACAATCCCTTCCCTAGCCTTTATATATACATTCCTTATTACCCCCATTTATATATATTCATACAATCCCTTCCCTGGCCTTTATATACACATTCCGTATTACCCCCATTTATATATATACATACAATCCATTCCCTGGCCTTTATATACACATTCCTTATTACCCCCATTTATATATATTCATACAATCCCTTCCCTGGCCTTTATATATACATTCCTTATTACCCCCATTTATATATATTCATACAATCCCTTCCCTGGCCTTTATATATACATTCCTTATTACCCCCATTTATATATATTCATACAATCCCTTCCCTGGCCTTTATATACACATTCCTTATTACCCCCATTTATATATATACATACAATCCCTTCCCTAGCCTTTATATATACATTCCTTATTACCCCCATTTATATATATTCATACAATCCCTTCCCTGGCCTTTATATACACATTCCTTATTACCCCCATTTATATATATACATACAATCCCTTCCCTGGCCTTTATATATACATTCCTTATTACCCCCATTTATATATATTCATACAATCCCTTCCCTAGCCTTTATATACACATTCCTTATTACCCCCATTTATATATATACATACAATCCCTTCCCTGGCCTTTATATATACATTCCTTATTACCCCCATTTATATATATTCATACAATCCCTTCCCTAGCCTTTATATATACATTCCTTATTACCCCCATTTATATATATTCATACAATCCCTTCCCTGGCCTTTATATACACATTCCTTATTACCCCCATTTATATATATACATACAATCCCTTCCCTGGCCTTTATATATACATTCCTTATTACCCCAATTTATATATATTCATACAATCCCTTCCCTGGCCTTTATATATACATTCCTTATTACCCCCATTTATATATATTCATACAATCCATTCCCTGGCCTTTATATACACATTCCTTATTACCCCCATTTATATATATTCATACAATCCCTTCCCTGGCCTTTATATACACATTCCTTATTACCCCCATTTATATATATACATACAATCCATTCCCTGGCCTTTATATATACATTCCTTATTACCCCCATTTATATATATATTCATACAATCCCTTCCCTGGCCTTTATATATACATTCCTTATTACCCCCATTTATATATATACATACAATCCATTCCCTGGCCTTTATATATACATTCCTTATTACCCCCATTTATATATATTCATACAATCCCTTCCCTGGCCTTTATATATACATTCCTTATTACCCCCATTTATATATATTCATACAATCCCTTCCCTGGCCTTTATATACACATTCCTTATTACCCCCATTTATATATATTCATACAATCCCTTCCCTGGCCTTTATATACACATTCCTTATTACCCCCATTTATATATATTCATACAATCCCTTCCCTGGCCTTTATATACACATTCCTTATTACCCCCATTTATATATATACATACAATCCATTCCCTGGCCTTTATATATACATTCCTTATTACCCCCATTCATATATATTCATACAATCCCTTCCCTGGCCTTTATATATACATTCCTTATTACCCCCATTTATATATATACATACAATCCATTCCCTGGCCTTTATGTATACATTCCTTATTACCCCCATTTATATATATTCATACAATCCCTTCCCTGGCCTTTATATATACATTCCTTATTACCCCCATTTATATATACATACAATCCCTTCCCTGGCCTTTATATACACATTCCTTATTACCCCCATTTATATATATACATACAATCCATTCCCTGGCCTTTATATATACATTCCTTATTACCCCCATTTATATATATTCATACAATCCATTCCCTGGCCTTTATATACACATTCCTTATTACCCCCATTTATATATATTCATACAATCCATTCCCTGGCCTTTATATATACATTCCTTATTACCCTCATTTATATATATACATACAATCCATTCCCTGGCCTTTATATATACATTCCTTATTGACCCCATTTATATATATTCATACAATCCATTCCCTGGCCTTTATATATACATTCCTTATTACCCCCATTTATATATATTCATACAATCCCTTCCCTGGCCTTTATATACACATTCCTTATTACCCCCATTTATATATATACATACAATCCATTCCCTGGCCTTTATATATACATTCCTTATTACCCCCATTTATATATATTCATACAATCCCTTCCCTGGCCTTTATATATACATTCCTTATTACCCCCATTTATATATATTCATACAATCCATTCCCTGGCCTTTATATATACATTCCTTATTACCCTCATTTATATATATACATACAATCCATTCCCTGGCCTTTATATATACATTCCTTATTACCCCCATTTATATATATACAATCCCTTCTGTGGCCTTTATGTATACATACCCCTCATATATGCATACCCCTATTTTGTTTTTTCCCTAACAGCAGCCATGGATCCAGGTGAAGACGATGAAGACAGTGGAAGATCAAATGACCTATCTGGTCAGTGACTGTAATAATGACACATTATCAATAATAGTTTAATTAACGTTATCCATCCCTATTCAGAATAAACATATTAATTACTGGAGAGTCGGTCCTGGTATTCTCCCATAGTTTATAAAATCTGCCAAAATAACAGAGTGAAGGAAAGCTCCAGAAAGGGGACAGTTATTAAAATACAGATACCAAGAGATGTGTGCTAAGTATATCCCAAACCTAAAACACGACATGTCACACGTGGGCCAAACATCTGTCCTCGAGAGCCATTACGATCATGTCAAATGCTGATCACGGTGCAAAGTGACCTGTACCTTAATTGTCCATTAAAATGCACATGGCTTAATCTCTTTAACACTGATGGTGTTGAAGTTAAAATAAATAAAAAATATCAATATTTATTCTATTGAATTGTATACTAGTAACTGTAACAGTAAATCTTTTTTGCTGAAAAATTATACACATTATTATCTTTTTAACCATTTAATTGTCTTCATTGTTTGCATTAAGATAACTATGTATGCTAAGGTGTAATCTGATAAAGTAAAATTGAAGAAGTTGCGCTTAAATATTAATTACAGTAACAACATAATAATTGGTCTTCCATCATTTCAGATATCCACCTTTTATATTTACTGATGGACTTTGCATGGTATTGGGTTAGTCACTTCGTCTGAAAATAAAACATAGTTTGTCTAGTCTGATAGTCATCCATGTGGTGACTTGGCTTGTCTGAATATTGATCAAAAAAGGCACAAAAATTGTCCAATTAGTACTGTATACCGCAAAATATATACATAATATAATAGTATGTATCTATTTTCTTTCTACGGAGAATCCAAATTAAATTTCAGACGAATTTCTAATTCTTGGCCAAAGAATGTTCCAAGTCATAGTTTAGTGAATGAGTTCTAAAACCTCTAATACCTCTAATACGAGGTCAGAAGTGATTGGGTAGAATCACACCCATCCAAGGGGCAGATTAAATTAAGTAAAGGGAAAGATAATTCATGCTACCTGGGTCAGTGATACAGCCACCAAACTTATATCATCGATATAATACATAACTAGAACAAAGTTTCTGAATTCTCACTGCTCACTAGAAACGACACCTTTGTCCACACAGTGACATTTTTTTTTAAATAAATCTCTACCTGTAGCACATTGTGTCACCCATATAGCAAGACAAGCAACAAAACCGGTAATGTAATCACCTTTGTAGCAATTAAAATGCAAAACTGTAACACTGTAAAAAACATAAGAAAATAAACTGTAACACTGTAAAATAAAAATAAAACTGTAAAATAAAACTGTAACACTGTAAAAAAACAAACTAACACTTTAAAGAAAACTGTAACACTGTAATAAAATAAAAAAAAATAAACGGTAACACTGTAAAAAACTAAAACTGTAAAAAAACTGTAACAGTGTAAAATAAAACGTAACAATGTAAAATAAAACATAACAATGTAAAATAAAACGTAACAATGTAAAATCAAATGGTAACACTGTAAGAATAATAATATTAATACTATAACTTTGTATTGATTTATTTTAGTGAAGAAGATTCAGGTTTATTGAACTATAATTATCTGTTCCTTTTACTGCCTCTCTCTTTGTCTCTCTCTCTCGCTCTCTCTTTCATGGTTATTCACTGAAGTGAGAATTAACTTCACTTCAAATTTAAAGTCAAAACAGTCAAACTGGAAAAAAGCTCTACGTCATCTGCTTCCAATTCAGTAACTTTGAATTCTTACTTTAGTGAATAACTCAGTTTGTGTTTATCTCTGATTGTGTTTCTCTCTGATTGTGTTTTGTTCTGTTTGTGTTGCTCTCTGTTTCTGTTTATCTCTCTTTATGTGTTTCTCTCTTTGTGTGTTTCTCTCTGTTTGTGTTTCTCTCTCTTTGTGTGTTTCTTTCTTTGTGTCTTTTTGTTTCCGCGGTCCCCTTCCCGGCGTGCCCTTGGCGGGCGGCATCCTCCCAGCCACAGATGCCGCCCGCGTCTTCCTCTACGTCCCCCAGCGGAAGCATGCATGACGCTGCACACTGGGAGACCGCCCAATTTATTAAACGCCGGGGTCAGCCACCTGTCCCGGCGTTAAAGACACAGTGCCTCAATCACAGTGGGAGGTCTAGATATCTCCCACGTGTGATTGTTAATTCTGATTGGAAATTATCCAATCAGAATTAACCTTATGATTTAAATACTCACCTTTCCTGTTCATCCCTGCCCTGTTGTGGTCTTTGCTTGCTAGTACTGCTACTGAACTTGTGTTTCTGGTTACGTACTCTCTGGCTTGTTTATCTGACTTTGTGACTTTCTCCTACCCTTTGACCTCGGCTTGTTTCTCGTTATTCTATCTTCTGGTTCCCCTTACTCGGCTTGTCTCCTGACTATTCTTTGTGTGCTTAGCCCGGCCACTCTAAGGCCCGGTACTGCACCTGTTCTGTGTGTGTGTTAGCGTGTTTGGTTCCCAGAATCGTGACAGATTGTGTTTCTCTCTTTGTGTGTGTCTCTCTGTTTGTGTTGCTCTCTGTTTGTGCTTCTCTCTCTTTGTGTCTCTTTGTGTACGCGGTCCCCTTCCTGGCGTGCGCTCGGTGGGCGGCATCCTCTCAGCCACGGATGCCGGCCGCGTCTTCCTCTACATCCCCCAGCGGAAGCATGCATGACGCTGCACGCTGGGAGACCGCCCAATTTATTAAACACCGGGGTCAGCCACCTGACCCGGCGTTAAAGGCACAGTGCCTCAATCACAGTGGGAGGTATAGATATCTCCCACGTGTGATTGTTAATTCTGATTGGAAATTATCCAATCAGAATTAACCTTATGATTTAAATACTCACCTTTCTTGTTCCTGTTTGACCTCGGCTTGTTTCTCGTTATTCTATCTTCTGTTTCCCCTTACTCGGCTTGTCGGTTTGTCTCCTGACTATTCTTTGTGTGCTTAGCCCGGCCACTCTAAGGTCCGGTACTGCACCTGTTCTGTGTGTGTGTTAGCGTGTTTGGTTCCCAGAATCGTGACAGATTGTGTTTCTCTCTTTGTGTGTGTCTCTCTGTTTGTGTTGCTCTCTGTTTGTGCTTCTCTCTCTTTGTGTGTTTCTCTCTTTGTGTTGCTCTCTGTTTGTGTTTCTCTCTGATTGTGTTTCTCTCTTTGTGTGTTTCTCTCTGTGTTTCTCTCTTTGTATTTCTCTCTGTTTGCGTTTCTCTCTGTGTGTGTTTCTCTCTTTGTGTTGCTCTCTGTTTGTGTTTCTCTCTGATTGTGTTTCTCTCTTTGTGTGTTTCTCTCTGTGTTTCTCTCTGATTGTGTTTCTCTCTTTGTATTTCTCTCTGTTTGCGTTTCTCTCTGTATGTGTTTTTCTCTTTGTGTTGCTCTCTGTTTGTGTTTCTCTCTGTGTGTGTTTCTCTCTTTGTGTTTCTCTCTGTTTGCGTTTCTCTCTGTGTGTTTCTCTCTTTGTGTTGCTCTCTGTTTGTGTTTCTCTCTGTTTGCGTTTCTCTCTGTGTGTGTTTCTCTCTTTGTGTTTCTCTCTGTTTGTGTTTCTCTCTGATTGTGTTTCTCTCTTTGTGTGTGTCTCTCTGTTTGTCTTGCTCTCTGTTTGTGTTTCTCTCTTTGTGTGTGTCTCTCTCTCGCTTTTTGTGTCACTTTCTGTCTCTCCCTCTCATTGTATTCAGTAACAGTCCAGCCTTGGCCCTGTCCTCATATTCTTTAACTGATATATTTGGTGTTAGATCCTACAGATAATGAAAGTGGTTCTGGATCTGAAGAAACCTCAAGTGAGTAAACACATGATTCAATTCCAAGTTAGCGTTATACATTTTTTTGTTTGTTTGTTTTTTTGTGATTCATACTTCTGTAATCTGAGTGTATTTATAACATAAAGGAATGCTAACAGCGTTTCCTTTAACCCTTTGCTGCAATATAGCATTGTGTGTACTGTCACTTTAACACCATAAAGACACACAATGGTTACAGTTACCGGACAATACTTTGTATAATACTAGTATAATAAAAATATCAAATTAAAGAAAATGAATTAAACACAAGGTCCGAGCCAGCATCAATCAATTACTATTATTTAATTTATATGCATCGTTAGTGCTTCATAACATTATATTGTTATTGCCCTAAAGTGCTAGAGGGGTCTCTTGGATTCCAGAGCCCCACTGATGAGCTTTCTCCCCCTCCAATGCAATATGTGCCCTGACACAAAAGAACACAGAATATCACATCATTTGTTTTACAGAAACATACCATAAAAAAATGCAAATATTTTAACCATTTAGTAGATTATAACCCACAATAAACCTGCATTTAATATTTTGGAGGGTGAGCTTAGCAAAAGATTATATTAAATTATATTAGATTATTATAATAAAAGTTTATATTAGCAGCAACACTAGATGATGCAGCTATGACAAACCCTCTCCTTTTTGTCCAGAAAAGAGGGAGAGACAAGAGGAATAGAGAGAGTTGTGCTGGAAATAGGGACTGCCCCTTTTAAATAGGGACACTTGGTATATGTGGGACACACAAACTTACTTCATATCTACAGATAAGACACATCTTTTTCAGAGCGGTTCGGCTCTTTCTCAATGAATAATAGAAATGATGGTTATGTTTCCTAACTAGGTGATCGTGTTCTAAAAGACAGCTGTGAGTATTAATTATATTTGTTGGCTTTGCGAGACTAACAACCTTGTTAAGGATTTATACACTCCTGGCGTTATGTACTAAAAGGGAGAATTCTAACAGAATTTTACATTTCATGCCAGAGTAGCTGACCTGCAAGCATTGCTGACTTACAGAAGTTTTCGAAGTCCGTTATTTTGACCTTAAATTTAAAATTAACATTGAATTTACTCCGAATTCTCACTTTACTAAACAAACCCTAAAAAGTGAATTTTAATGAAATTACACCTGAATTGCAAGACCATCACAAGACTGAGTCCCAAATAAACAATTTGGGAAATGGAATCACTGTTTGGTCAGCCGATATTTACAAATGACTAGATTTGGGTAAAAGGATATAAACCTCTAATCTGGTTTGGTTTGCAGTAATAAAGAATAAGCTCTTAACCCCTTAAGGACCAAACTTCTGGAATAAAAGGGAATCTTGACATGTCACACACGTCATGTGTCCTTAAGGGGTTAATGCCACATACCACCTTGGAATCATGGAGATATTCCGGTTAATTACCAAAGTGAATTCAAAGTCAATTTCAAATTCAAAGCCAAATTCCGCAAATTAAAAACAGAACTGGCCCGGAAATTTGTTTAATTTAAGCAAATTTTGGCTTTAAATTTGAAATTCACCTTGAATTCCAAACAATTCTAACTTAGTAAATAAACCTGCTGGTGTGTTCGAGAAATATGTCTTTAGTTATCCTCCATTATTAACAGGTCTAATCAGAGTCCAATACCCCCTGTCCCACGCCGTTATCTCCATTTATACCAGCAGCCTTCACGTTTTAATTTATTTCCAACGAAGATGCTTAGTTTACCAACACTGTTTGACAGCTGTGTCTGTACTCTATACAGCTGCCTCTCTGCTAATTATTTTCACTTTCCTTCACAAACCTCCCATCTACTGACTGTGAGAATGACGTTTCTCTGTGTTATTTTAGTATAGAAACATAGTCCCTGGCCTTATCTTATAGTTAGGAAAGCCTTATGCCTATCCCACGCATGCTTAAACTCCTTTACTGTGTTAACCTCTACCACTTCAGCTGGAAGGCCATTCCATGCATCCACTACCCTCTCAGTAAAATAATACTTCCTGATATAATTTTTAAACCTTTGTCCCTCTAATTTAAGACTATGTCCTCTTGTTGTGGTAGTTTTTCTTATTTTAAATATAGTCTCCTCCTTTACTGTGTTGATTTTCTTTATGTATTTAAATGTTTCTATCATATCCCCCCTGTCTCGTCTTTCCTCCAAGCTATACATGTTAAGATCCTTTAACCTTTCCTGGTAAGTTTTATCCTGCAATCCATGAACCAGTTTAGTAGCCCTTCTCTGAACTCTCTCTAAGGTATCAATATCCTTCTGGAGATACGGTCTCCAGTACTGCGTACAATACTCCAAGTGAGGTCTCACCAGTGTTCTGTACAATGGCATGAGCACTTCCCTCTTTCTGCTGCTAATACCTCTCCCTATACAACCAAGCATTCTGCTAGCATTTCCTGCTGCTCTATTACATTGTCTGCCTACCTTTAAGTCCTCAGAAATAATCACCCCCTAAATCCCTGTCCTCAGATGTTGAGGTTAGGACTCTATTATGATACAGTAATTAAACACTGAGACTAGCAGCATGGACATGGGATGCAAATGTTTGGTTCTTCAAACGAAGGTCTACAAAAATATTCTGTAAACTGCCTGGTGTAAAGATATTAAGCAGTAAGATATATTTCTGATGAGGTCTCACATTGAAATGGCCCAGTGCGTTGTTAGCCTGTGAATGAATTATTTTTTATAATTGATGTAATTTTTGTTCTCTGTTACAGCTGTGATGAATAATCCAGCCATTATAAATGGTGAGTTGGACTAAAAGATTTACCTGTGAAAATCCTCTGTGGGTTTAATGCAATGATATGACTGACTTTCTCCTCTATTATTAACAACACTGACAAAAATTAGATCACTTTTAAATCAACGACAAAACAATCTATCCGAATGAATACAAATAGGGTAAAAGAAATATTTAACACGTTTAACTCTCAAGAATGCATTTAGCTCTCTGTTGCAACCAACTGTGTGCCATATTATAATTATTATTATGATTTATAAAGTGCCAACACATTCTGCGCTGTGAAATAAGAGGACTAACGGACACGTATTTGTAACCAGACGAGCTGGACATACAGAAACAGAGGGGTGAAGTGCCCTGCTCAATCAGCGTACATGCTAGAGGGAGTGGGGTATAGTGACACAGTAACAGAGGGATTGAGGGCCCTGCTCAGTGAGTTTACATGTTAGAGGGAGTGGGGTATAGTGACAGTAACAGAGGGATTGAGGGCCCTGCTCAGTGAGTTTACATGATAGAGGGAGTGGGGTATAGTGACACAGTAACAGAGGGATTGAGGGCCCTGCTCAGTGAGTTTACATGTTAAAGGGAGTGGGGTATAGTGACACAGTAACAGAGAGATTGAGGGCCTGCTCAGTGAGTTTACATGTTAGAGGGAGTGGGGTATAGTTACACAGTAACAGAGGGATTGAGGGCCTGCTCAGTGAAGTTACATGCTAGAGGGAGTGGGGTATAGTGACACCGTAACAGAGGGATTGAGGGCCTGCTCAGTGAGTTTACATGTTAGAGGGAGTGGGGTATAGTGACACAGTAACAGAGAGATTGAGGGCCTGCTCAGTGAGTTTACATGTTAGAGGGAGTGGGGTATAGTTACACAGTAACAGAGGGATTGAGGGCCTGCTCAGTGAGGTTACATGCTAGAGGGAGTGGGGTATAGTGACACCGTAACAGAGGGATTGAGGGCCTGCTCAGTGAGTTTACATGTTAGAGGGAGTGGGGTATAGTGACACAGTAACAGAGGGATTGAGGCCCTGCTCAGTGAGTTTACATGTTAGAGGGAGTGGGGTATAGTGACACAGTAACAGAGGGATTGAGGCCCTGCTCAGTGAGTTTACATGCTAGAGGGAGTGGGGTATAGTGACACAGTAACAGAGGGATTGAGGGCCCTGCTCAGTGAGTTTACATGTTAGAGGGAGTGGGGTATAGTGACACAGTAACAGAGAGATTGAGAGCCTGCTCAGTGAGTTTACATGTTAGAGGGAGTGGGGTATAGTGACACAGTAACAGAGGGATTGAGGGCCTGCTCAGTGAGTTTACATGTTAGAGGGAGTGGGGTATAGTTACACAGTAACAGAGGGATTGAGGGCCTGCTCAGTGAGTTTACATGTTAGAGGGAGTGGGGTATAGTGACACAGTAACCGGCCGACGCAATGGACAGGAGGAGCGTCGCGGAGGAGGAGACAGCGATGATGGACATTGTCGCTGCCTCAGGTAAGTGACTGAAGGGGTTTTCACCCCTTCAGTAACCGGGGATTGGGGGGTGGGAGGGAGAGGGACCCTCCAGTGCCAGGAAAACGGATCGTTTTCCTGGCACTGGAGTTTCCCTTTAAGTGCGCTGCTCAATCAGCGTACATTTCTAGAGGGAGGGGGGTATAGTGATTTAAGTGAAAAGGATAGGATGCGTTTTATGTATGGGAAAAGTAGGTTACTGGGATAGTTTACAGTCGAGGGTTAGTTTATTAGATAACGCAGTTGCAGGAGAGGAAGCAGGATGGGTTACCAACATGGCGGATAATCTATTGACCATTTCATTGATATGCTTTCCTGAAGAAGTGAGTTTTCAATGATTTTTTGAAGGAGTGGAGACTGGGTGAGAGTCTAACAGAGAAGGTAAGGGAGTTCCACAGGAACGGTCCAGCTCTAGAGAAGTCTTGAAGGTGGGCATCAGAGGTGGGAGTACAAACAGGGGATAGTCTTAGATCTCCAGGGGCTTAGACGGGACATACTGTGTATTAGTGATGATACAAACTAATCAAAAATAATATATTTTTTAAAAAATGATGCATAAAAATAAACTTGATAAATAAGTATATTTTTAGTGCATCAATTTATATTTATTATCAAAAATGTTATCTAAAATCCAATAAGTCAACAAACATGTCAACATGGACATTTGTTTTAGCCTCATTTTGTCATCCTTGATCCCCCTTTAGGGTCAGTAAGCAATTAGTCCAAGACTTCATTTCCTTAGGCGTGGACTACCTGCTTAGTGAGTTCCAGATAATATGCAAACAAGTCGAGAATGACATTTGTCTTAGTGAGAGTATTTGGCTAACATACTGCTGGATATTTCCCCCTCCTCGACGTCCGGGGGCTGATAGTTATATGCTGTCTATTCTCACTTGAAACATTTAGACCAGGCTATTAGTGATGACGTGTGCTTTGATGTGCTGCTTCTTATGTTTCTAAATTAAATTGAAAGTGACTTTTACTTAGATGTCAATGATTGGAATCTCCTTAAATGGATATATTTAAATTACTGTGATACTACAGAAAACAAACAAAGAGGTGAACAAGTCTACTATATAAAGTTTTTTAATGCAGCACTTTTTAATTACTAGTGATGTAATACATTTAAATGGAAAGAGACAGTAAATCTGAACAGAGCAAACATTTGTTTTGTTTAGGTTTGTTAATCTAAAAATTTTGTTCCGTCCAAAAATTCAAAAATATGGATTTAGTCAAAACAAAATTCATCCAAAAAATGTGGTTAATTTTTAAAAGGGCTTTTTTAAATTTTGATCTTTCAGTTTTTTTAGTAGATATCGTCCCTATCTGTTATCCTGATCAGAATAAATGGAAATGAATTATCTCCAAAATGTGGAGAAAATTCAATTCAAAACAAGAGAAACTGAACGTCTAATCGTGAATTACGTCTTAATTCGAGAATATTGAGAATTGATGTGTTTGATTGTTAATCCGTGTCTGATACGGACAAAACAACTACTAAGCCGTTTCACTGTTAATGTGGATGTTATGGTTCTGGGCAACAAATATTTACAGGGCCTTTAATCTCCTGCTATATAACTTGATGGTCTTATTTATGACGCATAGTATAATATACTTGATTATTATTATTATTATTATTATTACTAATATTATTTTATTTGTTTTGATAATTTTTTAATATTTAAATTAATTTACCTACATTTATGTAAATGTATAGTAAAATATTGCTCATACATCACCTTTCTTTGACGTTTTCTCCTTTTCTTAATCAGTTGAAGGTATATTCTTAACAAGCTTGGTTACGTTGAGTTTGTGCATATTTAATGTATTAGGTGAGTATAAATCCTTTTTTTCCTGGTTGTCCTGTTTTGTAATTGTTGACAAACCATACATGCATTGGGTGGTTACACACAGCTTGTGGAACACACATTAATGACGTTTTCATGGTAAAGCACCAGGCATGAATCTCTGGGATCATATAGTACTAGTCCCCCGTCAGTCTACCATCGACATGGTGTTTGAGAAGTAAATCAGGTTAAAGTATTTTCTGTCTACCAGAAAAGTTTTGATCCAATCAAAAAATGGGTTCAGTCCCCCTGATCAATAGATGGGCTTTAGTGGGTTTTGGTTGAATTAGGTAGAGCCACCCAAAAATGACCCACCTTGGGGAGAGTTTAGTTCATCTTAAGCCCTGCCGCCAACCATGAGGTTGTGTCAAAGATCGTATAAACCACGTACATTACATAATGAAGGATCATGTACTTATGTTTCCAACTTGACTGTTAGGTTAGTGTTGGAGGTGACACCAGTCATTGTCTACATTTTAAGCCTATTTTCTCAAATATTCCCGAGATTCACTATTTTTGCTCTTTTTAGATGTTTGCATTTTGGAGACTGGAATCCATAACTGTTTTTCATTTTTTTTTTCTTCTAGGTCCATAATCCCTAAGGAGAACACAATAAACTTTGGCATTAATGAAACTTCAAACCAGGCATACTAGAGAGTGTCCTTTTCTACAAATTATATATATGTACACAGTGATTTTTGTTGTTAATAAAAGAAACCCGTTGCTCAATTTTATCGTTTTTTTTACTATTTATAAAATAATGAAATTGTCAGAAATGTATTGTCAGCGCATCCTGAATACTCCATAGCTGTGTTTTTGAATAATTTGTTCATGTTTACCCACTCATTATGCAAAGTTCGACCATTTTCGCACAGGCATCATTTACCTTTACTGGGGAAATTATTGAATATCCTGTCTGGGAATATTCCGTTTTTATTTACGAAATCTGATTTTAACAAACCTCTTTAACTTCATATTTAATATTTTCTATTTAAAAATATTTAAAATTACAGAATAATCTGTAGGCAGATATTCCAGATTCACCGACCGAGAATAGACAGAATAAGCTTGATGGCCACTAAGATGGTAAATCCGTCTCTGTCTAGGTTTACTTTGTTTCTTATGTTGTTTGAACGTTCCTTCATTTCTCAGTTGCAGCGATCATTGATCCAATATGAAGGTATAGCATGTCGGTGTGCTGAGCGGACATCCCATCATAGATAAACCATTACACTCTTAGTATGGGGAATATGCAGGTTCAGCTGCAGTTCCAGACAAAAACAGGAACTAAAGCTCAGAACTGCACAGAGAGAAATTGTATAGATGGAAGGAGAACCCTCCTGTATTGCAGAAGTGGGGTCTATATCCACCTATAGAAATGTATATACCTTCTTGGAGTGAACGTTACATAAAGGGGGAGGGGAAAGGGTATTAGACCTTTATTGGAAAAAAGTAGGAAAAAGAAAAAATATAAATAATGTATAAATGGGTAGTGCAAAAAGAGATTGGATACTCTTAGAAGTCTTAAAAGAGAGTCTACCTAGGTTCTACCAATAAATCTCCGTATAAGTCCAGAATAAGTGCACTGTATCTAGTGATCATGCTACAATATGGACTTTAGGGCAGAAAAGGGGGGGGGGGGGTGGTGGTGAGGAAAAGAGGTGCCTGTCAGTGGTGATAGTGTTTCTAGTAGCAAGGAGTTGCCTGGTAGGAATTGAGATGTCAGTAGAGGCAGAGAGCTGCTATCATTAGAATTATCACGAAAGGTATGGAGTGAAATGTGTAGAATGGAGAGAGGGTAAATCTTTCTCTATAGAGAGTATAGATATCTCCACTAAAATACTGATACTAGAGGTATATGAATTGTTAGTAAGGGGAAGGACCTCTAGTATATAGGTAAAACGACCAATAGGGCATATGGTCTGTTGAACGCCACACACAAAGTCTATAAAGCCCTAAACTAACTGACTAGCTCCCATAATAGAGAGAGCTAACAACCACTGCTGCTTCAAGGCAGCCTCGCAATAAACCCTCCCCCAGCCTAACTCTGTTAAATCATGGAGATATTGATAAGGGTAGAACAAACATAGGTAGAACGAAGGTGAAGAAAATTTTAAATAAAGGTTAAAAAAGCCGGCAAAAGATAGGGCTCGAAATCATTGCATCGGCATCAAGGACGCTCGACGCGCGTTTCGGCGTATCGGTACGCCTTTGTCAAGAGCTGAAAGGTGAGTGAGCTGAGAGCTGCTTATGAAGGGAGGTATGTCCCTCCCCTTTAGTCCGGTCCGCCAAACAATGTCCAGGAGAAATGCTTGCTCTGGTGACGTCACCGACGATCCTCCCCGTCATAGCGCTTATCCAAAAGGTACAGGGGGCGTGGATTACTTGGTGTGAAAGTATATTATTTATAGAAATATTTCTATAATAAATGTATACTTATATAAAGGTATAGAAACATTGAATTCATTTGAACAGGAAACATACCTGAGCATGGTATAAAGTAAGTAATAAAAGGGTTGACCTCAAGGGATCATTGGACAGGACCTTGTTAAATATTCAGCAGATGAATTCAAAACACCAGTAAAGAAATAAAGTTGCAATGACCCATAATGTGTACATTAAATAAAAATCACTTGTTATAAGTATGTTCGACAAAGGGGGGGGTTTCTATATAAAGGATCATGGTATTTATGTAGTGTTTAGGACATAAATGTTTTTAATGTTTTTTTTTAAGTTTTTTAAAAATTAGTATCACTGTTGGTATCAGAGTTGGAAAAATAAAGTAAATTAAATTAAATTAAAATAAAAGGGAACGGGCTGCCATTGGAGAGCAGTCTAGTCTATCCCGTTAAATAAATGGAGAGAAGGAGAAACCTTCATTAAGGCCTTTTGGGTTCAAAGTATTCAATTTATAAATCCACCTGCACTCCTTTTGGGGAAGGATTTTGTCAAAATCTCCCCGTCTTGAGTCTCGTGTGACTAGTTCTAGACCACAGAACCGTATATCCTTTGATGAGCCTCCATGAGATTCCTTAAGGTGTCTGGAGATTGGGGTCTCCAGACGATTTTTTGTGCATCTCACATGTTCTTTGATGCGTTCCTTGAAAGGTCGGTATGTCTTCCCGACATACAGCAGTTTACAGCTGCTGGTGAGGAGGTAAACCACACCTGTAGAGTTACAGTTGAAAAAGTGCCTTATCTGGAAAGACTGGTTGCCCTCGCTCTCATTTATTCTCTTTGAGTCTCTTAGGATAAACTTGTGAACATGTGAGATGCACAAAAAATCATCTGGAGACCCCAATCTCCAGACACCTTAAGGAATCTCATGGAGGCTCATCAAAGGATATACGGTTCTGTGGTCTAGAACTAGTTAAACGAGACTCAAGACGGGGAGATTTTGACAAAATCCTGCCCCAAATGGAGTGCAGGTGGATTTATAAATTGAATACTTTGAACCCAAAAGGCCTTAATGAAGGTTTCTCCTTCTCTCCATTTATTTAACGGGATAGACTAGACTGCTCTCCAATGGCAGCCCGTTCCCTTTTATTTTAATTTTATTTAATTTACTATATTTTTCCAACTCTGATACCAACAGTGATACTAATTTAAAAAAAAAAACTTTTAAAAAAACATTAAAAACATTCATGTCCTAAACACTACATGAATACCATGATCCTTTATATAGAAACCCCCCCTTTGTCGAACATACTTATAACAAGTGATTTTTCTTTAATGTACACATTATGGGTCATTGCAACTTTATTTCTTTACTGGTGTTTTGAATTCATCTGCTGAATATTTAACAAGGTCCTGTCCAATGATCCCTTGAGGTCAACCCTTTTATTACTCACTTTATACCATGCTCAGGTATGTTTCCTGTTCAAATGAACTCAATGTTTCTATACCTTTATATAAGTATACATTTATTATAGAAATATTTCTATAAATAATATACTTTCACACCAAGTAAATATAAACAATCTTTACTTTAATACATTGTAACTTTACTTCACAGTTTAGTGATACCTCGATACCACACATGCCATTTCTCTACTTTAAATATCTGCTTTAATCGGGTTACATGATCCGTCCTACGTTCTGTGTTGTTACTCCGATCAGAGTGTAATCCATGCCTCCCTGTACCTCATTGGATAAGCGTTATGCGGGGGAGGATTTTCGGTGACGTTACCCCGATCGGAGCGTAATCCATGCCCCCTGTACCTTATTGGATAAGCGCTATGAGGGGGAGGATCGTCGGTGACGTCACCCGAGCAAGCATTTCTCCTGGACATCGTTTGGCAGACCGGACTAAAGGGGAGGGACATACCTCCCTTCATAAGCAGCTCTCAGCTCACTCACCTTTCAGCTCTTGACAAAGGCGTACCGATACGCCGAAATGAGCGTTGAGCGTCCTTGATGCCGATGCAATGATTTTGAGCCCTACCTTTTGCCGGCTTTTTTAACCTTCATTTAAAAGTTTCTTTATCTTCTTTCTCCCTATTTTTGTTCTACCCTTATCAATATCTCCATGATTTAACAGAGTTAGGCTGGGGGAGGGTTTATTGCGAGGCTGCCTTGAAGCAGCAGTGGTTGTTAGCTCTCTCTATTATGGGAGCTAGTCAGTTAGTTTAGGGCTTTATAGACTTTGTGTGTGGCGTTCAACAGACCATATGCCCTATTGGTCGTTTTACCTATATACTAGAGGTCCTTCCCCTTACTAACAATTCATATACCTCTAGTATCAGTATTTTAGTGGAGATATCTATACTCTCTATAGAGAAAGATTTACCCTCTCTCCATTCTACACATTTCACTCCATACCTTTCGTGATAATTCTAATGATAGCAGCTCTCTGCCTCTACTGACATCTCAATTCCTACCAGGCAACTCCTTGCTACTAGAAACACTATCACCACTGACAGGCACCTCTTTTCCTCACCACCACCCCCCCCTTTTCTGCCCTAAAGTCCATATTGTAGCATGATCACTAGATACAGTGCACTTATTCTGGACTTATACGGAGATTTATTGGTAGAACCTAGGTAGACTCTCTTCTAAGACTTCTAAGAGTATCCAATCTCTTTTTGCACTACCCATTTATACATTATTTATATTTTTTTCTTTTTCCTACTTTTTTCCAATAAAGGTCTAATACCCTTTCCCCTCCCCCTTTATGTAACGTTCACTCCAAGAAGGTATATAAATTTCTATAGGTGGATATAGACCCCACTTCTGCAATACAGGTGGGTTCTCCTTCCATCTATACAATTTCTCTCTGTGCATATTGACCTGGGGTTAAGCCCCAATATACCTTTGTAACCTCTATATAGGCTGGGGAGTTGGCTAGTCCGACACCCTGTATTGCCTATTGCTCTCATCTATTTTTAAGGCTCAGTACTGCCGCCGATAAACACGTCAAAAGGAGAAGCAGAATATAAATCATTTGAAATATTTCAACATTGTATAAAAAACAGGAAACATTAATATTTTAAAACGCATGACTCGTAAACAATAAGACATTGAATGTATCTCTGGTAGCGTTGAAAACATGACTTTTTAAACAGTTCTCTCATGCCGCTCCTGTGGCTGAACCAACCTCGCCACTGTGCACTGGAGGAGCCTGGTTGCCTGCCTGCTGCCTTTTGACTATGGACCGGCATTTAAATACTTTATTTTCCTATGCAGAAAGGTCTATTCATGTATTTCTGCTCTGGCGTTCGGTAGATTCTCGGATTTACTGAATGAACTCATTTACCCCAGATAGCTATGCCATGGAGCCTGTTCGTGTAATAAAAGACTTTGGCTCCATGGCAATTGAACTGTATGTGTGCGCTCAGACCTAAGCTATCTGGGGATATGTTGCATGTCTGTATTTTATGTAATAAATGTAACCTTGTGTATTTTATTGTATTTTACTGTCTTTTTACTGCCATGTGCTTAATGGAGTTTTGCCTCTGTCCTTTGAGATAATTGGATTACTTCTCAATTATCTCCAGGATAGAAGACTCTGTGGAACTGGTTTTGGGCAGAAAAGCCATGCTTCATTTGGTCACAAAGGACTTCGATCTATCTTTTGAACCAATGGACCAATTTGGATGATTTTGACATATGTTTGTATTTGGAGTATGCTGATTCGGAAAATGTAAATTATGAATAATGTGGAAAAACTGTATTTCTCTGCCTGTGCTAATTACATTACCCATTGTGTAAGGTAATTGTATCACAGGCAGAGGGGAGGATTTTTGTGGGAGTGTCTGAGTGTATTGTATGTGCTTATTGGTTGTTTTCAAAAACCCTGTGGGCAGAACTATATTTGTGGATTGTGAATAAAAGAGGCTGTATGTGCCAGTACAGTCAGTTCTGCTTGACCTCAAAATGAAGTGTTGTCTCGTTATTGGGGGAATTGGATTGTATGCTGATTGCCAGGAGTGTAAGCTGATTGTATGCTTTTCCTGTTCAGCTGTTTACAGCATTCATATGCTTGAGAGCATTCGTATGCTTCTCTTGTTCGGTGGTTGTGGTGTCTGCTGCAGTGCTTGGAGTCCTCAGGAAGGAGGACTTGGAGCATCCTTCAACGGAGGTACCCAGTCGGGGTGCCCGTCGATCCGTTACAGCTCCTCTCACACCTCACCCTCTGTCGATCCTTACACTGGTTTCCTGTCCCCTAAAGGTGTCAATTTAAAAAACTAACCCTAACCTATAAAGCTCTAACCAACTCTAGCCCCTTACATTTCTTCACCGATTCATAGGTATGTCCCCTTTCGGTCTCTCCGCTCTACTGGTGACCTTCTCCTCTCTGCTGCTCGCACCCTTACTACAAATTCACGCCTGCAACACTTCTCACGGGCGGCTCCTTTCCTTTGGCACAGCCTGCCTACCCCATCAGACTCTCCCCTAGTCTTCAATCCTTTAAGAAGTCCTTCAAAACCCATATTTTCAGGATTGCTCATGGCCTCCAAGAGTAACGTCTATCTCTCAAACCTTCTTCTCACTCTCTCCTATAGGGCCACACTCCACTCTCACCTCCAGTACTGCTACTTCCCCACCATGTCTATTTGCTGTCTTTCTCAATACCCTTCCTATTGTGTTTTTATACCCCACCTCCTCTAGACTGTAAACTTGTTTGAGCAGGTCCTCAACTACCTATTGTTCCTGTTACATTTTGTTATTGTCTCATTTGTTAAAGGAACACTATAGTCACCAGAACAACTACAGCTTATTGAATTTGTTCTGGTGAGTAGAAACATTACCTTCAGGCTTTTTGCTTTTCAGAGAAAATGCAGTGTTTACATTACAGCCTAGTGATAACTTCACTGGCCACTCCTCAGATGGCTGTTAGAGATCCTTCCTGGGTCATGGCTGCCTAAAATGCATCCAAACATTCAGTATCTCCACCCTATGCATGCAGATACTGAACTTTCCTCATAGAGATTCATTGATTCAATTAATCTCTATGAGGAGATGCTGATTGGCCGGGGCTGTGTTTGAATTGTGCTAGCTCTGCCCCTGATCTGCCTCTTTGTCAGTCTCAGCCAATCCTGTGGGAAGGCACTGTGATTGGATCAGGAAACCACTTCTGATGATGTCAGCAGGCAGTGGGCAGGTCAAAAGGAAACAGTGACAAAGCCAGCAGCTTCAGGCTTGAATACAAGTAAGATTTACTATATTTAGGGAGGCATGAGGGGATCAGGGTGACTAGATTGTGGTTTTAACCCTATAGGGTCAGGAATACATGTTTGTGTTCCTGACCATATAGTGCTCCTTTAAATTCCCCTCTTATTGTAAAGCGCTGCGGAATAAGCTGGTGCTATATAAATACTAATAATAGTAATAATAATAATAATAATATTAATAGTGTTGTTCCCCTGCTTACACCTGTTGACAATTATAATGAAATGGGGAGACCTATTGTGCTCTCCTGTTACCATCCCTGTGCAGCCGAGTCGAGCTTTAAGATTAATAAAAATAGTGGGTACCTAATGTCCCGACCCAAGCTCCCACCCATGGGTAGTGGATGGGGTTTCTAATTTTTATTAATAAGTGGACCTAATGAAGCCCCTAGCCCCCAATTATTGGTGGCCGGTGGGAGCTACTATTAAATATGGAAGGGGGTGGACATGCCATTACCAAACCATCCAGAAAAAAACTGTCCCCATGTCCCCAGCCATCCCATGTAATAAACAAACTGCCTACCCCCCCTTACTTTATTAAACTGTCAAAAACCTGTTCAAAATATATACTTACCATTAGATATATAATTATTTTCTTCAGCCCAAAGAAACGCCAAGTAAAAAAAAATCATTAAGACCCAGTGTAACTTTAAAAAGAAAAAAAAAAAGACCAGAAAAAAATGATGCAAAAAAACTTTGCATGTAGGTGGAGGCTGATGGACAATAGGTCCCCCGTGTTCATTTTCATAATAATCCCACAGGTCGGGGCAGTGGGGGACACTAACACCATTGCTCATATTAATATGATAACCTCACTGACTAGCCATCAGTACTGCACACTATGTTTCACATGCTTTATTATTTAATTAGAGTCCAACTACAATGTTCCCTCTTTATTTTTTTAATGAATAATTATCCTGTCCGCTCTCATTCTTTAGAATGAAATGGAAGCCCCCACTTGATGCACGGAATGTCCTGTACGAGGGCCTACCTGTATGTTACTATGGAATGATCAGCGGTGGCTGTCCGGTCACTAGTCTTCTATTACAGCTATTTAGCAGGCATGCCCCCACTCCCGGTGTGGCAAGTAGGGCCTTAGGGGAGGATTTAAACCTCCCTTGTAATACTATGAGATCATATTAACCCCCAAGTATTATTTGTAACCAGTGGGCAAATAGTAAAACAATAATTTTTTCAACAGCTTTTTGCTGTCAATATAATCAAGACCATTTCTGGAGGATTATACACTATGAACGGCATTGAATTAATGAATCCAATAATCCCAACTCTATGTATAATATTGATTGTTACATTTTCTGAAAATCAATAATATTTGAAGCAATATTTATTAGCTTAAGATAAGCCTTTAATGGCAGTGATTAAATTACATTTATTTTTGTACTTGATTTGGTGAATTGTATCTCCTTATCTCTCGATTCCTTTTCTGTATAACTGATCCACTAATTTGGCAAACATAAGTTTCAAGACCATATAACTATAGTGATAAACAAATGGTCCCAGGGCCTTGAACGGTTTAGTAAAGTCAGTATCATGACCTCCCATGGACAGCAGATGGCGATATTTGTCTTTCTAATTTACACCGACCAACACAGAAAACGAGAAACGTATGTCTGTTATTTTATTAGAAAGATCTGTTTAAAAACTAAAATATTTCAAACACAGACTATTCTTGGCTGTTTCCGTGGCGTATTTGATGTCAGTGTTAAAAAATGGCTTTTCGGGCACCTTTCAGCTATACACCTGTTATGTTATATTTCCTGAAAAATAAGAAAGAAACGGTTAGTGATAACAGAAATCCAATCTTTCTCGTCCATGGCATTTCCAGACAGCAGCACACATAATAAAACTGCTTCGATTTCTCAGGTATGGTATGCTTTCCTGAGACCATATTATGGACATTACTGAGAGCCGGGTCATGTGAGCTTACAGTCTAGAGAGGAAGTGAGTTATAAGACCATGGGGGATGAGATCACCAGGAATGAAGCCAGTATCTGATCTAATAGAAGAAATAGTGTGACTGTAAGCTGTGCGGTGTGAAGGGAGAGAGTGAAATGGATTCATTCTGTTAGGGGAAGCCCGAGATAAGCCAAGCTTGCCTGTAGAGATGAGTTTTCTGAAGGCATCTCTGAATTAATAGCATGATGAGGTAAGGTTTAAAAAGATGTATGCATGCAGGTATTTTCCAACAGACCGGTTTCTGGCAGGACCGTCCCAAACCCCAACCGATGTCCTACCATTTCCAGTAAGTGTAGCACGAACATGTCATTAAACCCACAGACCGTCACGTTTGACTTTCCGTACCCACCCACCCCTTGCTCCACTTTCATACTTTTTTCTAATTCTGAAACTTACAGACACAGGATTAATCACTAAATACTGAATTGTCAGAAATTCAAAGTGAATTTCAAATATTATTTCAAAAAGCCAAACTGAAAACATATCTGACTACAATTTTCCAGTTTGACCACTGAAATCTAAAACAGGAAAATCACTTTTTCAATTTGAATTCCCAGCAATTTAAGTTTTTATGAATAACTTTAACAATGATGGAATTACAATCTCGCGTCCAATTTGTATCGAAAATGTAATGGCCGTCGCTGAGCGGTAAATGATGTCAAAGCGGTCACAGTCCCATTAATACTTTTAGACATCACTTTTACCATTATCAGATTGCTAAGAAAGGGCCCTACACTTCATGTGTAACTCTTTGTGACCCTGCCAAAGAGGAGTTAGGGACATTTTAATTTCAGACTCACAATGGGTTATTTACTAAGGTGGGAAGTGTGGGGAATTCACAGTGAATTGAAAGTGAATTTAAAATTTAAGGTAATAATTGCTGCGTTAGTCATGTTGGCCTTAATTTGAATTTCTCTATGAATCCCGACAATTCTGACCTTAGTGAGTAGCTTTGATATGGAATCCAACACCTTGAAATGCTTTTCTAACAATTCACCCCAAAATAAATGTTTAGTGTTTGCTCCCTGATCAAAAAAGGCACCACAAACACATCCCTGACACAGTAATAAACACACGTCAGCCTGTGATGTCATTGAAACCCATGTAAAGTCGCCAATTACTGTCTCGCTAACCTTATGACATCTGCCCCTCGAACTTGATATCGGAAGATTAACAAACAAATCATGTTTTAGGGGCAGTTTTAAAACAATCACAATTTTTGTGACAGTGACATAAATCGTCATCACACTGCTTACTATTGCACAATAATCATAACATTCTATTGATTGGTTACGGAAGCTGGGATTGCAATGTACCCCTCGGTGTAAATTTCTGTGTCTCCAACAAGATGACTCTTGCAATGCAGACATTAAGCAGCAGTTGCATTGTGTCTCTTGGTAGTTGAGCTCTTTCTCAGAATATTTTCTTTTTACAACAATCTGACAATGACTGCTTACCGCTTCTGTCTCCTTCTGCAGGAACATTGGTTACATCTATCGCCTGCAAAATGAAATAGATTAGTGAACACGCTGTAGGAAGAAGAAAGACTTGGTGCTATCCCGTCTAGTAAATGCATTTATATTCTGCTTTATTACGGTGACTTATTACAGCGCCAAAGACTTTCTGCTGAGAACGGCAATGATAAATAATTACTGCAGCAAAATCAATGTAAAGGCAACGTTTTGTCTAAGGGGCGACGTGAAGCCGTGAAAGCAATAAAAATGGATTCCTTCTTCCATTCTCAATGAATTCATCTTAGATGGAGCACTGCTCCACTAAATTATCACCTCTAAATATCGCTGTTAAAGAGCACGTATATTCTTCAACGATTCCAGTTAATGGCATGTATGAAGCCCACGGCTGGGCTGTCCCCTATTACGTTTACATATAGAATATAGAATATCTAGATATAAAATACATATTTTGTTTTGGGATTTTTCAACTCAAGTATTGCTCTTTTGTGGCATTGAACAGAAATCAAATGTTTTTTATAATATAATGCCCAATATATGGTTTTAGTCAAACATACCCCAAATTATACAGAGTGCTTTACACAGATGCGCTGTGGACCACAGACTAAGCTGTGAAGTAATTATTTATTTACACCTTTACTTCAGCATTCATGAGAGCGATGATGTAGAACACATTTCTCTGCCAGAAAACCCTATTCGCCCGTTTAATGCCTGAAAGTATGCTAAAAATGTCAACTCTACTTCCAAACTGTAAAGGAAGTTTCAATGGGTTATACCATTCCTAAAGTTCAAGGGGAGTGAGTGGGTTCCACCATTTTACTGTTAGCATTAACAGAGATTGATAAAGATTGCCATTTCCCTTTTTAAATACCTTTATTTTAGAAATATGAGTTAACTGACTTACTGTATGCAGTCATCCATTTTGCATTCTGTTGCCATTTCCGTTACCTGACTGCTAGTATTGCCTTTGGAGTCATTACAAACACTGATCAGTGGGCTGTTTGACTATTTTTATTTATCTTTTTTTGACAACCCTGCTGTATTAGGAATTGTGCTTTTATATTAACATTTCAGTCCTTGTGCCAAACATTACAATATAAGAGTTACAGTATATTGTCTAAAGGTTTTAATTCCAACCATAAACCTATAGTGTATAAACCAATACATGAAAATAAAAACGGTGTAAATTGTATATCATTGTAATTATTAAGTTTGTCAGAAAAGCAATCTGTACACAAAAAATGTCTCATTATGTTTATGTAACATCTCTTCTCCCCTTTGTTTTAATTTAATGTTATACTAATAATTTTTTAAACAGAATGTGCTAGGCAGTGAAGGGGTAAACGACTGAGTAATCATAAATTAATCTCTGAAAATATTTATAAACCACATCTACCTGAAGATCGGTTGGAAGTTTATGAACAAAGTAATTGCTTTAGTTACCATAGCCTTAAGGGATTTGATAACTAAATAGTGAGTTATAAAATATTAAAATTCAATTTGAGAAATTTAGAAATCCAGCGGTCTTAGCTTTTATTTCCACCTTGATTATTTCCGGGCAAATAACGCGGGCATATTGTTGTCTCAGCACATGTTACAGTTTAGATTTTGGAGTAGGCAACCTTCAGCACTCCAGATGTTGTGAACTACATCTCCCAGAATACACTTACAGCCATAATGCTGGCAAAGGATCAGGGGGGAGATGTAGTTCACAAAATCTAGAGTGCCTATGCCTGCCCTAAGTCTTCAATGAGCTAATACAATACAAATCATTGCAATGGAATACGAACCTCAGGATTAATGTGATCTACCTGCCTTAGATGTACAAAGAACATGCTTCCTTACATAAAGAGATTGGAGATACTTACTGAACAGCACAATGATGCCAAGAGTAAATAAAATAAAGGCGCACACCAGGCCCCAGTGTTGCAGGCATTGGTAATCTGCAAAGAATAAGCAATGGCCGCAGAATGTTATACCAATAGTTACAGCAAAAAACAAACAAATGGATACGGTATATTAGCATGAGATGTATCAATTCCTGCTACATCTGTTTGCTTGCTTCAGGAGACGACAATGTTCTAAAACTTCAGTCAGACATATCCTTCAATGTGGAGTCTCTAAAGATTCATTCCCTCAGTCGGGAATTGAGGAGTTATCCAGGGTTCCATACATTTTGAGTTGATATAGCTGGATTGAAAAGAAAAGTTTAAACTGTTTCCGCCTTGGATATTTGTACAATTCCCTGGTCAGTTTCCATAATTCCATAATTCATGTTTAAAAAAGAATTGTAATAATGTATATAGAAGCCTTCAGAAACCTGCAACAACCGCTAATGGTTATCATCCAATCAAACCGAACCTGTAACAACTGCTAATGGTTATCATCCAATCAAACCAAACCTGTAACAACCGCTAATGGTTATCATCCAATCAAACCGAACCTGAAACAACCGCCAATGGTTATCATCCAACCAAACCAAACCTGTAACAACTGCTAATGGTTATCATCCAATCAAACCAAACCTGTAACAACCGCTAATGGTTATCATCCAATCAAACCGAACCTGAAACAACCGCTAATGGTTATCATTAAATCAAATCAAACCTGTAACAACCGCTAATGGTTATCATCCAATCAAACCAAACCTGTAACAACCGCTAATGGTTATCATCCAACCAAACCAAACCTGAAACAACCGCTAATGGTTATCATCCAATCAAACCAAACCTGTAACAACCGCAAATGGTTATCATCCAATCAAACCGAACCTGAAACAACCGCTAATGGTTATCATTAAATCAAATCAAACCTGTAACAACCGCTAATGGTTATCATCCAATCAAACAAAACCTGTAACAACTGCTAATGGTTATCATCCAATTAAACCAAACCTGTAACAACTGCTAATGGTTATCATCCAATCAAACCGAACCTGTAACAACTGCTAATGGTTATCATCCAATCAAA
Source organism: Pelobates fuscus (assembly GCF_036172605.1). Lineage (NCBI taxonomy): Eukaryota > Metazoa > Chordata > Amphibia > Anura > Pelobatidae > Pelobates > Pelobates fuscus. Next base: position 4,031,389 of record NC_086327.1, on the reverse strand, counting down.
TCAAACCTGTAACAACCGCTAATAGTTATCATCCAATCAAACCAAACCTGTAACAACCGCTAATGGTTATCATCCAATCAAACCGAACCTGTAACAACTGCTAATGGTTATCATCCAATCAAATCAAACCTGTAACAACTGCTAATGGTTATCATCAAATCAAACCAAACCTGTAACAACCGCTAATGGTTATCATCCAATCAAACCAAACCTGTAACAACTGCTAATGGTTATCATCCAATCAAACCGAACCTGAAACAACCGCTAATGGTTATCATCCAATCAAACCGAACCTGTAACAACCGCTAATGGTTATCATCCAATCAAACCAAACCTGAAACAACCGCTAATGGTTATCATCCAATCAAACCGAACCTGTAACAACCGCTAATGGTTATCATCCAATCAAACCGAACCTGTAACAACCGCTAATGGTTATCATCCAATCAAACCAAACCTGAAACAACCGCTAATGGTTATCATCCAATCAAACCAAACCTGTAACAACCGCTAATGGTTATCATCCAATCAAACCGAGCCTGTAACAACCGCTAATGGTTATCATCCAATCAAACCGAACCTGAAACAACCGCTAATGGTTATCATCCAATCAAACCGAACCTGAAACAACCGCTAATGGTTATCATCCAATCAAACCGAACCTGAAACAACCGCTAATGGTTATCATCCAATCAAACCGAACCTGAAACAACAGCTAATGGTTATCATCCAACCAAACCAAACCTGAAACAACCGCTAATGGTTATCATCCAATCAAACCGAACCTGAAACAACCGCTAATGGTTATCATCCAACCAAACCAAACCTGAAACAACCGCTAATGGTTATCATCCAATCAAACCGAACCTGTAACAACTGCGAATGGTTATCATCCAATCAAACCAAACCTGGAACAACCGCTAATGGTTATCATCAAATCAAACCAAACCTGTAACAACCGCTAATGGTTATCATCAAATCAAACCAAACCTGTAACAACCACTAATGGTTATCATCCAATCAAACCGAACCTGAAACAACCGCTAATGGTTATCATCCAATCAAACCGAACCTGTAACAACCGCTAATGGTTATCATCCAATCAAACCGAACCTGAAACAACCGCTAATGGTTATCATCCAACCAAACCAAACCTGAAACAACCGCTAATGGTTATCATCCAATCAAACCGAACCTGAAACAACCGCTAATGGTTATCATCCAATCAAACCAAACCTGTAACAACCGCTAATGGTTATCATCCAATCAAACCGAACCTGAAACAACCGCTAATGGTTATCATCCAATCAAACTGAACCTGAAACAACTGCTAATGGTTATCATCCAATCAAACCGAACCTGAAACAACCGCTAATGGTTATCATCCAACCAAACCGAACCTGTAACAACTGCGAATGGTTATCATCCAATCAAATCAAACCTGTAACAACCGCTAATGGTTATCATCCAATCAAACCAAACCTGTAACAACCGCTAATGGTTATCATCCAATCAAACCGAACCTGTAACAACTGCTAATGGTTATCATCCAATCAAATCAAACCTGTAACAACTGCTAATGGTTATCATCAAATCAAACCAAACCTGTAACAACCGTTAATGGTTATCATCCAATCAAACCAAACCTGTAACAACTGCTAATGGTTATCATCCAATCAAACCGAACCTGAAACAACCGCTAATGGTTATCATCCAATCAAACCGAACCTGTAACAACCGCTAATGGTTATCATCCAATCAAACCAAACCTGAAACAACCGCTAATGGTTATCATCCAATCAAACCGAACCTGTAACAACCGCTAATGGTTATCATCCAATCAAACCGAACCTGTAACAACCGCTAATGGTTATCATCCAATCAAACCAAACCTGAAACAACCGCTAATGGTTATCATCCAATCAAACCAAACCTGTAACAACCGCTAATGGTTATCATCCAATCAAACCAAACCTGAAACAACCGCTAATGGTTATCATCCAATCAAACCAAACCTGTAACAACCGCTAATGGTTATCATCCAATCAAACCGAACCTGAAACAACCGCTAATGGTTATCATCCAACCAAACCAAACCTGAAACAACCGCTAATGGTTATCATCCAATCAAACCGAACCTGTAACAACTGCGAATGGTTATCATCCAATCAAACCAAACCTGGAACAACCGCTAATGGTTATCATCAAATCAAACCAAACCTGTAACAACCGCTAATGGTTATCATCAAATCAAACCAAACCTGTAACAACCGCTAATGGTTATCATCCAATCAAACCGAACCTGAAACAACCGCTAATGGTTATCATCCAATCAAACCGAACCTGTAACAACCGCTAATGGTTATCATCCAATCAAACCGAACCTGAAACAACCGCTAATGGTTATCATCCAATCAAACTGAACCTGAAACAACTGCTAATGGTTATCATCCAATCAAACCGAACCTGAAACAACCGCTAATGGTTATCATCCAACCAAACCGAACCTGTAACAACTGCGAATGGTTATCATCCAATCAAATCAAGCAAATCTTAGTGGTAACTGATAAGAGTAAGGGATTTTAACTAAAACAGACTGTGGATACATAAACATCAGCCGTAAGGTACCAGTTTTTATTTACTCCTCAAATTGCATAAAGATTCTCTTTTCAATTCTTTTTTTAGTAATTACAATGTTATAACAAAGTCACAAGATCTTGTCTAAAGGAAAGTATAAACCTTGTTAGCATGTTGGACACATTTGAGTATAATGGTGAATATTTATATATTAGCGGTGATTTGGAAAGTTTAAATAATAACGTTAAACAAAAATTGGAATGCAATGCTGTAAAATTATTTCTAGAATCAGAAGGTGAAATTAATTGTGACTAGTTTTATTACAGCATTTAGTTACTTTAGATCCTTAATTCTTCATTTGAGGGGATGTTTTACCTGTAAAAGAGGAGAACGGTAATGAGGTTCCCATCCAGCTATTTATGGCCCATTGCAAGGATATCTACTAGAGTGCAAGCCTCATTCTCTATCTCAAATGCATTGATTATTTGGTTTTTGTGTGGACGGAGGCTGTCTAGTCATTGAAGGATTTTCGGGCTGTTTAAACTAATAATAATAATTATAATGACCGTTTTTATGCTAAATTGCATCATTATTTATTTTTGGATTTAGATATTGTGATCCTGCTCCCATGCAAGGCCTCAAATCCTTACATGAAGCACGTAATGTATTTATTAACCACAGTCTTGGAGAGTCACAAAGCACTCAGTATCTTCTCTGCCATAATCACAGTCCAATTGCAATGTGCTGTAACAGGCAACTTAAACCAATACATTCCCTGAAACAAAAACAAAAAACAAAACACCTAGGTCACAAACCAACAAGCAAAACATCCCTTTCTGACTTCAGGTTAAACTCACAAAACACAGGATTCACCAACCTCTAGATAATCTGCACATTCGGTCTTTGTCTTCACTCAGCCAGCAATTTATTTATGTTACTGCTAATACTCTATTGTCGATAAGGAAGTGTTGGAGTCAATTTGGACTCCTAACTTGCACTCATCCTTTTTGTTTTACAGTTAATTAAAAACCGAGGGGGGTGGATACCATAACCCTCTCTCGGAAATATAGGTATAAATATCGTCACTGACAATTCCATCCATGCACCTTAGCACAATATATTTTTAGAAAAGGACAAGTTAAAAGTATTAAAAGAACACATTTTTTTTTCTTTTTAAAGTGTATGTGATTGGGTACATAGGAAGTGACAGCGTCATTTTACTGCCTGGCTTATAAACATTCCCAAAAGTCAAATGTTAAGGCTGAGCAAAAATATGACAGACAATGTATTCAACATGCAGGCAGTTGGGGTAAAGGACAAATGTGTAGAGAAGAATTATTATAAAGGAAAAAATGTTGAAATAGCAAAAGACGTAGGAGAATTAAACATGAACGTTCGTTTGGACATGAAAGAGAAAAATAGGAAGGGGAAGTAACACAAAAGGGCCACATAACACTAGATTTAATTGGACCAACTAGTAAGGAAAAGGCTTTTAAAAACACTGCACTGTGTTGAATTATTATAATATAAAAGAGTTTAGGAGAAGAACCACAATAATGTATAGAGAAGCAAAAAGTTTTAGTGAAAAGTTTTCTTTAAAGCTCATTCAAAGACTTCAGGAGAAAAGATTGCCAGGTTTGTATGGAATCGAAATGTACAGAGGGAAATACGACAATTAAAATCAAATATTACAGGAACAACTTATCCAATCAATTACTGAATCATTCGTACTGTGTCTAATGTCATGTATCGCCTCTCCTGATCATGCGTGGATATGAATGTCTGGGCAATATAGAGATGGAATATCATAATATAATAATCATAATATCTCATCACATCTCGTGATATATCAAAAAAATCCCGTTTCATTGCTCAGTTTGGTGGGGACAATCTTAACATATTGAGAAGAAAAGAACACAGTAGAGATGGTGTTTGAATTGCAGCGTATAGCTCAGATGGAGTCAAACCAAAGGGATGGATGTTTTTGGAGCTGTGTATACTAACACGCCATTAATAGTTAATAACGTGATTTTAATAGACTGCGTTTATCTGATTGCTTTTTTTTTTTTTAATGACTCCTTATTTTTTCGATACTTTCATGTTGCCTTTGGCTTGTTTATGCACTATTAATTTATAATGTTTATTTATGAGACATGCTCAATGCACAAAGCCTCGTAGGACAGGAATGGCAGCAGCTTAATGGTGAGCTTGGCAGCTGGGGATGCACTTTAAAATCCATTGATTAATCACACCCACCTCCAAAATGAACAGAATGACAAATACATCATTTGCAGCCCGGTAGAAGGATCACAGCCAGTTATTGGAGGGTTCTCCGTTCCGGGGACTGAGTGCTACTCTAGAACTCTTCAGTGTTTGAACATAGTCTTAATTAAAGGGACATTTCAGCTGGATACTATTATCTCTTTACTTTTAATGAATCAAGTATGAGAGCAATACATTCAGAATGAAAGAAAATAAAAAAGATATTCATATTTAAAGAAATCTTTACGTTACTGCAAATCACCAGGCTTTTTAGCTTCTACAGGGATCTGTAGACATGTTGGACATTCAGCCAACTTTCACTGCTGGGCTTTTACCCCATAAACAGTGCAAAATGATCAATCATAAACAAAATCATAAACAAAAAATGATTTGCAATTCTCCTGGCCATTCTCCATTTTTCCCAGTTTAGTAAATAATCGCCTTAACAAATCATAATCTTACAGCCTTTTAAGGTCAATAAGCTAATTCTCAGTTAATCGGGATTTATTACATTTACACTCCAAGACATATTTCGCAACAAAAAATCCCCAAAATGTTTCCTTCTAGTTAAATAATTAACAGATTGATTTTAGTGCCCTGTAAAATCTCTACCTCTGTAACAACATATTCCAAACAGATTGTCACCCACCGTAGAAGAATGGATTATCTTTGATTTCTGACACATCTGGAAATGAAAAAAAGAACAGGTTTGTGAAATCACTTCACTCGTAGGAGAGGAATAATGATCTATTACTCATCGCTGCTTGACAACATCCTCCTCTTGTATTAAAAAAAAAAAACATTGTCTTTTAAATCTCAGGTCCTCCTCTTCCTTGTAATACCCTGTATGCAACCTTTTACCTCTTACCGAGAACACATTTAATTCAGGTTGTTCACTGAAGTGTGAAGTCTCATGAACTCAAAATAAATGTTACATTTGGGTCAAAGAAGCTAAGGCTAAAATAAATGTTACTTGTTAATAATAATAATAATAATAAAAATAATAATAATAATTTTTCCAGCTCAAGTATTTTGAGATAAAATTTAACCTCCCTCCAAATTCCCAAAATCCGCAGTTTAGCGAATATCTCTAATAGATTGGGGACAATAAGAATATAATTTTTCCTAAGATTAAAAGTAAGAATTGATTTAAGACTAAATTTCGAATAAAGTGATAAGGAGCATATTAAAGTAAATGATAAAATATCTTGTTTACCCTCCATTTTGTATATTTATAAAGATCAGTATCGCAAGAGGGGACTTATAGGGCTATTGTCCAGGAAGTGAGGTGCTAGGAGGGTATGGGAGGGAGGAAGCTTCCGTATCTCAAACAGCTGGAGCCCTGGGAGGGAGGATGCTTGGGTATCTCAAGCCACTGGAGCCCTTAGAGGTGGGAAGCTTGGATAGCTCGAGCAGCTGGAGCCCTGAGAGGGAGGAAGCTTACGTATCTCGAGCAGCTGGAGCCCTTGGAGGGAGGAAGCTTCCATATCTCAAGCAGCTGGAGCCCTGGGAGGGAGGAAACTTCCGTATCTCAAGCAGCTGGAGCCCTTGGAGGGAGGAAGCTTCCATATCTCAAGCAGCTTGAGCCCTGGGAGGGAGGACGCTTCCGTATCTCGAGCAGCTGGAGCCCTGAGAGGGGGGAAGCTTGGGTATCTTGAGCAGCTGGAGTCCTGGGAGGGAGGAAGCTTTCGTATCTCGAGCAGCTGGAACCCTGGGAGGGAGGAAGCTTCCGTATCTCAAGCAGTTGGAGCCCTGGGAGGGAGGAAGCTTCCGTATCTCAAACAGCTGGAGCCCTAGGAGGGAGGAAGCTTGGACATCTCGAGCAGCTGGAGCCCTGAGAGGGAGGAAGCTTAGATATCTCGAGCAGCTGGAGCCCTGGGAGGGAGGAAGCTTGGATATCTCAAGCAGCGGGAGCCCTGAGAAGGAGGAAGCTTGGGTATCTCGAGCAGCTGGAGCCCTGAGAGGGAGGGAGCTTGGGTATCTCAAACAGCTGGAGAGCTGTAAGGAAGGAAGCTTGAGTATCTTGAGAAGCTGGAGCCCTGGGAGGAAGGAAAGTCAGGTATCTCAAGCAACTGTAAATACTTAATTGTTGGTAATATAATCCGACTGCAATCACTAGACCACTAGGCAGGTGTGGTGGTGGGGCATCGGTATAAGTACTGGCCTACATGGACCTCTATTTACCACATTCCAGTGCACAGTACAAAGCCCTATAATGCAGAGCTGATCATTGTGTGTGTAATCTGGATAGAAGACTGTGCTGTCATCATGGCTACCAGTCAACAAGCCAGGTTCTTCAGAGGAAGAGAGTAGATGGGGATGGGGGAGTAAGAAGACAATGAACGAGACAAGATGACATGGGGTGCAGGCTAAGATGTCATGGGGAATGTAGTAATGTGGGCAATGGGATACTAGGTTCCAAAATACATGGAAACCCCACAAAAGTCACCCCGAATAGCCTGGATCTGGATGAACAATATATCCAAAAATAACCCAGATCCGTTTGATAGTTTTGGATCACCATCGCGGGGAAGTTCAAAGTTGAAGCCCAAAATAGTTCTAGGGAAATTGTGGCAAGAGCCGATCTCCATCCATGGGGTTTTGTATGTAAACCACATAAGGTAGATGAAAGCTGGCTCATGTAGAATGCTCCCCGTGTTTGGTAGTCTGTAACTCTCGAATGCCGTTAGTATAGGTGAACTAGAACTGAAACGGGCCATAGGACCATGGTGACTGGTGTTCGCAGGAGTGCCTGGCCAAAATGAATTCCAGGCACTCAACGACAAAGTCCCCTTGCCAGCATTCAGGAGTCAAAATGGCCTCCATCCATTCTCTCAACCACGTGCATTTGCATGCACACAATGGCGGTAACCCAGTGGAGCATTCGATTAATTATTTCCTTTGCGGTTTTTGTACAAGATACATAGCGTTCCACGTTCTAATTGGTCTCTGAGGTGGTCTCGGTTCAGGAACCGAAGAAAATAGAGGTAATAAACGTAAGCACAAATCTAAACAAACAAAAGGAGCCAAAAGTGACGGGGTATTCCTTCACAATCGCCAGCTTTAGTTACAGCTTAGCTATCTTACCATAAACTGTGCAAAGATGTGCTCATTTCACTGTAAACTCCACAGGATTTCACTAAATCAGCAGAGAGATTCACCCCAAAACGGGAGCAGAATAAAGATCATTTGATATCCCAACCTTGTCTGTGTGTGTTCATAAAACTGTCATCACATGAGTGAATTAAAGGGCGACTGCGACCTACAATGATTTCTTAAAATGTGTTTCCTTATCCCCATATCTAAATATATTTATATATTTGTTATGTGCGAAAAATAAAATCCAACATACAAATCTACGCCTCCATCTTAGCTCTGGGTTGGATTGGATTGGATAATGGGTTAGTAAAAACTGCTCTAAAAGTCTCCAAGAACACTTTAACATTAAACTCAAATTCAACAAGTAAGCAGTTTATAATGTCTGTTTTACGTGTTATTACCATCCACTGAAGTTTCTTTCTCGGTTTTAGAGACTCTGATATTTACGTATTGTACTGTAACAATGTTCTTTTATTGCTCTGTTTGAACCCTCAATTAAAAAGATGGAAATATAAAAAACATATAATTGTTTTTAAAGTGAGTGTGTTCTATTACAGGGCTTCCATACACAGTCTGCGGGTTGGAGTTAATTGGAATCCAAACTTACTATTTAAAGAAGACAATAAACAAACACAATAAATATGGATTATCTAAAGGAATTTCAGTTGTTACCTCTGGTGGGAGTTATCGTTGAGTTGTTGTCGATGGGAATTGTTGTGTTTTGATCATGGTCCATGGGAGCTTTCTCGGACTTGTTGGTGATGTCGCTTAGCGTTATGGTCACTATGTAAAGAGGATGGCATAACTTCAGCTGTGAGTAACTGTGATCAATGCTGCTTTATTTTAACAGTTTGGTCAATCACAGAAGATTATTTGGCAATAAAAGGCTGTAAATGTATCATAGATAATGCTTGTTATGCCATCTGATGGAAGTTTTGTCTGTTGCAGTTTGTTATTAGAATTCATACCGTGAGCTGTTGTGGAGTCATTATTCAACTTTCCAACTTCCAATGATGTTTGTGGGGGTTGGGATGTAGTAGTAAGTGTCACAGTTTGGCCTAAAAAACGGAAAAGAAACAAATAGCCCTTTTAGCACCACTAGCATAGGACCAGACAGCAGGTAGGTGGTGGAGTATGTGGGAGAATACTTCCCAGCAGCCCTAGACTTGACTGGACAGTCCGAGATTTATTTCTGCCCTGCCATCTTTGGTTTTCCCCCTGGTGTACAGTAGAGCCCGAGTTCACAGAACACACAATGCAATCATTAGATGAGCTGTGCAAATTACATCCTTGGCATTCAGCTAATGCAAGAGCTCTTCGACAGGGCTCTTAATGTATATCTATATGTAGGGCTGAGCAGTACATCAGTCACTCCATGCATGCGAGGCTGACATACAGTACCCCTTTTACTCATGTGGTCTGTAGGTAGGAGGGGTTAATTGTTAAAGATGATGATAAGATCCCACATTTATCACATCCATTTATGTCAAACCATTGAGTGAACTATCCCCGGCACCCAAAAACCACCACCTCCTCTCACCCAACAATAAAGACGGATTAACAAGTCCACATTGATGTCAATTCTGTCCAACGTGAATAAGATTAACAAGGTTAGAAGCACCCCTGGATAACCAATCCCCAGCACTCTCAGCCAATTACAGCCATCCAAGCCCAAGTGATAGGTTTAGCTCCTATCAAGTTCAAATCAGCCTCTTATCGCTCTAAAACAAGAGTCTTGGCTGGATCAGTATATGTAGAGCCCAAGATATAATCTCACACAATGAAGAAATATCTCTTCCACATTCCTAACCATTGTCTTACCTTTTACAAACGGCAGAATCCAAAGTAGAAGCAGGAACATGTTCATTTTCTGCTGAGCGAGATGTTAGCAGGTTTAATACGTTCCATTCCATAGATGTCTTTCTATGAATCTCAGGATATATTTACGTTTCATATTAGTTACCGACGAGGCTTTCTTGGAATTATTAAATATGCCTTCCCTTTCTAAATGGAAGAGCACAGTGAATATGACAATGGACCTTTCATTATTCCCATCATGAGATCCAACTGTGGGCTGGTTGGTTGCGTCTTGTCTTATTGGAGAATACTCAGAATATTAAACAGTTAGCTGGGGGTTTCTGTTATAGCCTGACCGACTGTCTCAGAAGAAAAGAACTCAAAAAAGGATTTACAGCAAGTCTGTATTTTATGTAATATTTAAACTGTCTAATCTAATTCTATCTACCAGGAGGACATACATTATAAAGGGATAGGCCCATATTGGGACCCTTTGCACCATCTCACAGAATAAAATGACCCAACCTGATTGGCTGTTATGATGGTATGAATAGAATAGTAGTAGCTGTTTTACCAGCGTATACTAGTTGGAAGGCCAATGAATCACATTAATAGAATGTTTATTTATTTCTGAAATGAGTTTTTTTTACGATAACGTGTGACAAACTAATGATCTTTAACCCCTTAAGGACCAAACTTCTGGAATAAAAGGGAATCATGACGTGTCACACATGTCATGTGTCCTTAAGGGGTTAAAAGGTATTAGATTTCACAATAACAGAACCTGAGCTAAACGATGGCACCGATGGTTGGTAATTATAAAAAGATAGCTAGATAGTGGTAGATTGGAAATATCCCCTTAATAAACAGGACACCGTGAGAGGTAGAGAGATTCTAAATTCTAAATATAGGCCTTAGTTTTATATTTTGGGTGAAACTTTTAAAGCATTTATTTTTCTTCAAAATATTCAAAACATCATATTATATTATATAATATATCACAGTGGATGTTCTACGGTCACATGACACATGGGGGTTTGTTGAGCAATCAGGCAGCTCATTCTCTAAACTCCAGTTTGTAGTCAGTTTGTGACAACATGTGTCTCTCTGAAATGGAGAAATATTTCACATAAGATATATTGGCCGAAAGGTTACCATTCAAATTAAAATCACTATAAATCAGAGTTTAGAGGTTAACCCTTAATGACCTAGCTATTTTGTTATTTAGAGGTTAACCCTTAATCAGCTGGCTATTTTGCTATTTAGAGGTTAAACCTTAATGAGCTGGCCATTTTGTTATTTAGAGGTTAACCCTTAATGAGCTGGCTATTTTGTTACTTAGAGGTTAACCCTTAATGGGCTGGCTATTTTTGCCTGGTTGCATAATTTTGTTAGGTAGTTTGAGCAGGGCCTTACTAATATCTTTTGTCTGGGCCAATGTTATAATGTATTTGTCCATTTATTGCCATCAAATAAAATCAGATGTCCCCCCCCCCATACTATTCTTTCTGCATTCTCTATTTTTTTCCTGAACTTGGTGGAAAAATCATACGAATTGTGAAACTAAGAGAGGTCGGCCCACGTGTAACACAAATCACAAAAAAGTGCAACAATTTTGCAGTAACTAAATCTATATGGTGAATGTATTTGTGTATTTAATTGAGAGACTTGCTCCATTCGTTATAATCTGATTTCAAGTGTCCCATATTTTGTCCATTTACATTAAGTGTATCCATAGGCTGGCTACAGGAAAATAAAATGACAGATTCTCAAACTTTTTGTGACATCTCGCAGTGATAAAAAATAAATGTTAATATAAATAAAATGAAGTTATTGTAGAAGTTGGGGTTACCCAGAACGGATTTTACAATTTTTGTAAATGAATAAAATACATTTTTTATGCAAGGCTGCTTGACTGTTCTTGTTTAGTTTGTAAACCATTTTAGTGAAAATATTAAACTGTGTTGGAATATGTCCAAAGAAAAATCTGTATTTATATAACTATATACTATAGGACACCACAACTACTGAAGGCAGGACATCGCTTATTGCAGAATACAGCATTCTCAGCCAGCATACATTACCTGCTACTTGAGGGATCTTCTTGGCAAAAGCAGATGGTCAGAAATTAAAGGTAAATAATAGCTGAGTCCATAATTAATAATGAAACACCAGGACACAGAGAATCTATCTTACCTCAATAAAGTGGAGATACCTCTTATAGGTAGCCATGCACCTGCTGAGTGGCTGAAAATACAGCGTGTGATGTGATGGACACACAGACTGTACACCTGGTCTGTGTGTGAGTGTAGGGGGTACAGAATACACTGAGTGCATGATAAAGGTGGAGCTAACTCAAGGACTGCACATGGGAGGCTTAATTCTAACAGAGGAAGCATTTTGTACCATGTGTAATTTCCTCTGCACTCACACCACATCCTTCGATGACTAACTCATTCTCAGGACAGTTACGGGAGTTCTAACAAGATGTTTAAATCACAAAGATAAAATGTTTGACTTTTTTCACATTCAAAAAGTTTAACAAATCTTGTCACGTTATCAGTGTTACAGAGAAAGAGAAGGAATGTCAGTGTTACAGAGAAAGAGAAGGAATGTCAGTGTTACAGAGAAAGAGAAGGAATGTCAGTGTTACAGAGAAAGAGAAGGAATGTCAGTGTTACAGAGAAAGAGAAGGAATGTCACTGTTACAGAGAAAGAGAAGGAATGTCAGTGTTACAGACAAAGAGAAGGAATGTCAGTGTTACAGACAAAGAGAAGGAATGTCAGTGTTACAAGAGAAAGAGAAGGAATGTCACTGTTACAGAGAAAGAGAAGGAATGTCAGTGTTACAGACAAAGAGAAGGAATGTCAGTGTTACAGAGAAAGAGAAGGAATGTCACTGTTACAGACAAAGAGAAGGAATGTCAGTGTTACAGAGAAAGAGAAGGAATGTCCCTGTTACAAGACAAAGAGAAGGAATGCCACTGTTACAGAGAAAGAGAAGGAATGTCTCTGTTACAAGACAAAGAGAAGGAATGCCACTGTTACAGAGAAAGAGAAGGAATGTCCCTGTTACAAGACAAAGTGAAGGAATGCCACTGTTACAGAGAAAGAGAAGGAATGTCTCTGTTACAAGACAAAGAGAAGGAATGCCACTGTTACAGAGAAAGAGAAGGAATGTCTCTGTTACAAGACAAAGAGAAGGAATGTCACTGTTACAGAGAAAGAGAAGGAATGTCCCTGTTACAAGACAAAGATAAGGAATGTCACTGTTACAAGAGAAAGAGAAGGAATGCCACTGTTACAGAGAAAGAGAAGGAATGTCTCTGTTACAAGACAAAGAGAAGGAATGTCACTGTTACAGAGAAAGAGAAGGAATGTCTCTGTTACAAGACAAAGAGAAGGAATGTCAGTGTTACAGAGAAAGAGAAGGAATGTCACTGTTACAGAGAAAGAGAAGGAATGTCTCTGTTACAAGACAAAGAGAAGGAATGCCACTGTTACAGAGAAAGAGAAGGAATGTCTCTGTTACAAGACAAAGAGAAGGAATGTCACTGTTACAGAGAAAGAGAAGGAATGTCTCTGTTACAAGACAAAGAGAAGGAATGCCACTGTTACAGAGAAAGAGAAGGAATGTCTCTGTTACAAGACAAAGAGAAGGAATGCCACTGTTACAGAGAAAAAGAAGGAATGTCTCTGTTACAAGACAAAGTGAAGGAATGTCAGTGTTACAGAGAAAGAGAAGGAATGTCCCTGTTACAAGACAAAGATAAGGAATGTCACTGTTACAAGAGAAAGAGAAGGAATGCCACTGTTACAGAGAAAGAGAAGGAATGTCTCTGTTACAAGACAAAGAGAAGGAATGTCACTGTTACAGAGAAAGAGAAGGAATGTCTCTGTTACAAGACAAAGAGAAGGAATGTCAGTGTTACAGAGAAAGAGAAGGAATGTCCCTGTTACAAGACAAAGAGAAGGTATGTCACTGTTACAAGACAAAGAGAAGGAATGTCAGTGTTACAGAGAAAAAGAAGGAATGTCCCTGTTACAAGACAAAGAGAAGGTATGTCAGTGTTACAGAGAAAGAGAAGGAATGTCCCTGTTACAAGAGAAAGAGAAGGAATGTCACTGTTACAAGACAAAGAGAAGGAATGTCACTGTTACAGAGAAAGAGAAGGAATGTCTCTGTTACAAGACAAAGAGAAGGAATGCCACTGTTACAGAGAAAGAGAAGGAATGTCTCTGTTACAAGACAAAGAGAAGGAATGCCACTGTTACAGAGAAAGAGAAGGAATGTCTCTGTTACAAGACAAAGAGAAGGAATGTCACTGTTACAGAGAAAGAGAAGGAATGTCTCTGTTACAAGACAAAGAGAAGGAATGCCACTGTTACAGAGAAAGAGAAGGAATGTCTCTGTTACAAGACAAAGAGAAGGAATGCCACTGTTACAGAGAAAAAGAAGGAATGTCTCTGTTACAAGACAAAGTGAAGGAATGTCAGTGTTACAGAGAAAGAGAAGGAATGTCCCTGTTACAAGACAAAGATAAGGAATGTCACTGTTACAAGAGAAAGAGAAGGAATGCCACTGTTACAGAGAAAGAGAAGGAATGTCTCTGTTACAAGACAAAGAGAAGGAATGTCACTGTTACAGAGAAAGAGAAGGAATGTCTCTGTTACAAGACAAAGAGAAGGAATGTCAGTGTTACAGAGAAAGAGAAGGAATGTCCCTGTTACAAGACAAAGAGAAGGTATGTCAGTGTTACAGAGAAAGAGAAGGAATGTCCCTGTTACAAGACAAAGATAAGGAATGTCACTGTTACAAGAGAAAGAGAAGGAATGTCACTGTTACAAGAGAAAGAGAAGGAATGTCACTGTTACAGAGAAAGAGAATGAATGTCTCTGTTACAAGACAAAGAGAAGGAATGTCACTGTTACAAGACAAAGAGAAGGAATGTCAGTGTTACAGAGAAAGAGAAGGAATGTCAGTGTTACAAGACAAAGAGAAGGAATGTCAGTGTTACAAGACAAAGATAAGGAATGTCACTGTTACAAGACAAAGAGAAGGAATGTCAGTGTTACAGAGAAAAAGAAGGAATGTCCCTGTTACAAGACAAAGAGAAGGAATGTCAGTGTTACAGAGAAAGAGAAGGAATGTCCCTGTTACAAGAGAAAGAGAAGGAATGTCACTGTTACAGACAAAGAGAAGGAATGTCAGTGTTACAGAGAAAGAGAAGGAATGTCCCTGTTACAAGAGAAAGAGAAGGAATGTCACTGTTACAAGACAAAGAGAAGGAATGTCACTGTTACAGAGAAAGAGAAGGAATGTCCCTGTTACAAGACAAAGAGAAGGAATGCCACTGTTACAGAGAAAGAGAAGGAATGTCTCTGTTACAAGACAAAGAGAAGGAATGCCACTGTTACAGAGAAAGAGAAGGAATGTCCCTGTTACAAGACAAAGTGAAGGAATGCCACTGTTACAGAGAAAGAGAAGGAATGTCTCTGTTACAAGACAAAGAGAAGGAATGCCACTGTTACAGAGAAAGAGAAGGAATGTCTCTGTTACAAGACAAAGAGAAGGAATGTCACTGTTACAGAGAAAGAGAAGGAATGTCCCTGTTACAAGACAAAGATAAGGAATGTCACTGTTACAAGAGAAAGAGAAGGAATGCCACTGTTACAGAGAAAGAGAAGGAATGTCTCTGTTACAAGACAAAGAGAAGGAATGTCACTGTTACAGAGAAAGAGAAGGAATGTCTCTGTTACAAGACAAAGAGAAGGAATGTCAGTGTTACAGAGAAAGAGAAGGAATGTCACTGTTACAGAGAAAGAGAAGGAATGTCTCTGTTACAAGACAAAGAGAAGGAATGCCACTGTTACAGAGAAAGAGAAGGAATGTCTCTGTTACAAGACAAAGAGAAGGAATGTCACTGTTACAGAGAAAGAGAAGGAATGTCTCTGTTACAAGACAAAGAGAAGGAATGCCACTGTTACAGAGAAAGAGAAGGAATGTCTCTGTTACAAGACAAAGAGAAGGAATGCCACTGTTACAGAGAAAAAGAAGGAATGTCTCTGTTACAAGACAAAGTGAAGGAATGTCAGTGTTACAGAGAAAGAGAAGGAATGTCCCTGTTACAAGACAAAGATAAGGAATGTCACTGTTACAAGAGAAAGAGAAGGAATGCCACTGTTACAGAGAAAGAGAAGGAATGTCTCTGTTACAAGACAAAGAGAAGGAATGTCACTGTTACAGAGAAAGAGAAGGAATGTCTCTGTTACAAGACAAAGAGAAGGAATGTCAGTGTTACAGAGAAAGAGAAGGAATGTCCCTGTTACAAGACAAAGAGAAGGTATGTCACTGTTACAAGACAAAGAGAAGGAATGTCAGTGTTACAGAGAAAAAGAAGGAATGTCCCTGTTACAAGACAAAGAGAAGGTATGTCAGTGTTACAGAGAAAGAGAAGGAATGTCCCTGTTACAAGAGAAAGAGAAGGAATGTCACTGTTACAAGACAAAGAGAAGGAATGTCACTGTTACAGAGAAAGAGAAGGAATGTCTCTGTTACAAGACAAAGAGAAGGAATGCCACTGTTACAGAGAAAGAGAAGGAATGTCTCTGTTACAAGACAAAGAGAAGGAATGCCACTGTTACAGAGAAAGAGAAGGAATGTCTCTGTTACAAGACAAAGAGAAGGAATGTCACTGTTACAGAGAAAGAGAAGGAATGTCTCTGTTACAAGACAAAGAGAAGGAATGCCACTGTTACAGAGAAAGAGAAGGAATGTCTCTGTTACAAGACAAAGAGAAGGAATGCCACTGTTACAGAGAAAAAGAAGGAATGTCTCTGTTACAAGACAAAGTGAAGGAATGTCAGTGTTACAGAGAAAGAGAAGGAATGTCCCTGTTACAAGACAAAGATAAGGAATGTCACTGTTACAAGAGAAAGATAAGGAATGCCACTGTTACAGAGAAAGAGAAGGAATGTCTCTGTTACAAGACAAAGAGAAGGAATGTCACTGTTACAGAGAAAGAGAAGGAATGTCTCTGTTACAAGACAAAGAGAAGGAATGTCAGTGTTACAGAGAAAGAGAAGGAATGTCCCTGTTACAAGACAAAGAGAAGGTATGTCAGTGTTACAGAGAAAGAGAAGGAATGTCCCTGTTACAAGACAAAGATAAGGAATGTCACTGTTACAAGAGAAAGAGAAGGAATGTCACTGTTACAAGAGAAAGAGAAGGAATGTCACTGTTACAGAGAAAGAGAATGAATGTCTCTGTTACAAGACAAAGAGAAGGAATGTCACTGTTACAAGACAAAGAGAAGGAATGTCAGTGTTACAGAGAAAGAGAATGAATGTCTCTGTTACAAGACAAAGAGAAGGAATGTCAGTGTTACAGAGAAAGAGAAGGAATGTCACTGTTACAAGACAAAGAGAAGGAATGTCAGTGTTACAGAGAAAGAGTAGGAATGTCTCTGTTACAAGACAAAGAGAAGGAATGTCACTGTTACAGAGAAAGAGAAGGAATGTCAGTGTTACAGAGAAAAAGAAGGAATGTCCCTGTTACAAGACAAAGAGAAGGTATGTCAGTGTTACAGAGAAAGAGAAGGAATGTCCCTGTTACAAGACAAAGATAAGGAATGTCACTGTTACAAGAGAAAGAGAAGGAATGCCACTGTTACAGAGAAAGAGAAGGAATGTCTCTGTTACAAGACAAAGAGAAGGAATGTCACTGTTACAGAGAAAGAGAAGGAATGTCTCTGTTACAAGACAAAGAGAAGGAATGCCACTGTTACAGAGAAAGAGAAGGAATGTCTCTGTTACAAGACAAAGAGAAGGAATGCCACTGTTACAGAGAAAAAGAAGGAATGTCTCTGTTACAAGACAAAGTGAAGGAATGTCAGTGTTACAGAGAAAGAGAAGGAATGTCCCTGTTACAAGACAAAGATAAGGAATGTCACTGTTACAAGAGAAAGAGAAGGAATGCCACTGTTACAGAGAAAGAGAAGGAATGTCTCTGTTACAAGACAAAGAGAAGGAATGTCACTGTTACAGAGAAAGAGAAGGAATGTCTCTGTTACAAGACAAAGAGAAGGAATGTCAGTGTTACAGAGAAAGAGAAGGAATGTCCCTGTTACAAGACAAAGAGAAGGTATGTCAGTGTTACAGAGAAAGAGAAGGAATGTCCCTGTTACAAGACAAAGATAAGGAATGTCACTGTTACAAGAGAAAGAGAAGGAATGTCACTGTTACAAGAGAAAGAGAAGGAATGTCACTGTTACAGAGAAAGAGAATGAATGTCTCTGTTACAAGACAAAGAGAAGGAATGTCACTGTTACAAGACAAAGAGAAGGAATGTCAGTGTTACAGAGAAAGAGAATGAATGTCTCTGTTACAAGACAAAGAGAAGGAATGTCAGTGTTACAGAGAAAGAGAAGGAATGTCACTGTTACAAGACAAAGAGAAGGAATGTCAGTGTTACAGAGAAAGAGTAGGAATGTCTCTGTTACAAGACAAAGAGAAGGAATGTCACTGTTACAGAGAAAGAGAATGAATGTCTCTGTTACAAGACAAAGAGAAGGAATGTCACTGTTACAGAGAAAGAGAATGAATGTCTCTGTTACAAGACAAAGAGAAGGAATGTCACTGTTACAAGACAAAGAGAAGGAATGTCACTGTTACAGAGAAAGAGAATGAATGTCTCTGTTACAAGACAAAGAGAAGGAATGTCACTGTTACAAGACAAAGAGAAGGAATGTCTCTGTTACAAGACAAAGAGAAGGAATGTCAGTGTTACAGAGAAAGAGAAGGAATGTCTCTGTTACAAGACAAAGAGAAGGAATGTCAGTGTTACAGAGAAAGAGAAGGACCGTCACTGTTACAAGACAAAGAGAAGGAATGTCAGTGTTAGAAGACAAAGAGAAGGAATGTCTGTGTTACAAGACAAAGAGAAGGAATGTCAGTGTTAAAAGACAAAGAGAAGGCATGTCAGTGTTACAAGAGAAAGAGAATGAATGTCATTGTTACAGAGAAAGAGAAGGAATGTCACTGTTACAGAGAAAGAGAAGGACCGTCACTGTTACAAGACAAAGAGAAGGAATGTCAGTGTTAGAAGACAAAGAGAAGGAATGTCAGTGTTAAAAGACAAAGAGAAGGCATGTCAGTGTTACAGAGAAAGAGAAGGAATGTCAGTGTTACAGAGAAAGAGAAGGAATGTCTCTGTTACAAGACAAAGAAAAGGAATGTCACTGTTACAAGACAAAGAGAAGGAATGTCTCTGTTACAAGACAAAGAGAAGGAATGTCAGTGTTACAGAGAAAGAGAAGGAATGTCTCTGTTACAAGACAAAGAGAAGGAATGTCAGTGTTACAGAGAAAGAGAAGGACCGTCACTGTTACAAGACAAAGAGAAGGAATGTCTGTGTTACAAGACAAAGAGAAGGAATGTCAGTGTTAAAAGACAAAGAGAAGGCATGTCATTGTTACAGAGAAAGAGAAGGACTGTCACTGTTACAGAGAAAGAGAAGGACCGTCACTGTTACAAGACAAAGAGAAGGAATGTCAGTGTTAGAAGACAAAGAGAAGGAATGTCAGTGTTAAAAGACAAAGAGAAGGCATGTCAGTGTTACAGAGAAAGAGAAGGAATGTCAGTGTTACAGAGAAAGAGAAGGAATGTCTCTGTTACAAGACAAAGAAAAGGAATGTCACTGTTACAAGACAAAGAGAAGGAATGTCACTGTTAGAGAGAAAGAGAAGGAATGTCACTGTTACAAGACAAAGAGAAGGAATGTCACTGTTACAAGAGAAAGAGAATAAATGGCACTGTTAGAAGACAAAGAGAAGGAATGTCAGTGTTACAAGAGAATGAATGTCACTGTTGCAGAGAAAGGGAAGGAATGTCAGTGTTACAAGACAAAGAGAAGGAATGTCAGTGTTACAGAGGAAGAGAAGGAATGTCAGTGTTAAAAGACAAAGATAAGGATTGTTACTGTTACAGAGAAAGAGAAGGAATGGATTTATGACTGTTTGATCTCGACCCTTGATGACAATACCACGCTGCCTGTGTAAGTCAATCTGTATAAATTGTACATATTATTATAAGCAACAATCTGTTTGTTTCCATGGCGATTACTCCTGACTGATCTCTTCATGACGTGAAAGAAAGTTACAAATCAAAATAGTTATTATTATTATTATTAATAATAATAATAAATATCAAGTAAAGATCTGTTCCGGCTGCCTATTTTAGGCCTTGGTTATTCACTTTGCTCTATTTCCTGTATTACACAGTTTGTTTAATTTAGAATTTCTTATCGCATGCACTATTAATAGTATATTAGGCTGCAGGAGCCTCCTGTGTGTGATTCAAGTTCAATTTACAGAGCAGGAGACAAAACTTTTAAAGTAAGTTAACATCTGATAATGTGACCATTTTTTTTCATGCAGGCTCTGTCATTCACAGCCAGGGGAGGTGTGGCTAGGGCTGCATAAACAGAAACAAAGTAATTTAACTCCTAAATGGCAGAGGATTGTGCAGTGAGACTTCATTGGCATAATCTATACACCAAAACGGCTTCATTAAGATAACGTTATTTAGATGCCTACAGTGTCCCTAAGTAATCTTTATCAAAGATGTGCTAGTGCATTAAATTATCATGCAAACATTTACTGAAGACAATTATATTTTGTTGATTCATTAATTTCCTTTCTTTGTCACGTGTGACCTTGTGTTATTTTTTATGCAAGTCAGAATTTCCTGAGAAATGATTTTAAAATATGCATGCTTTTGGAATCTGTATACAATGTGTGCAGAACAATGCATATTAATTGATAACAAAGATTGTACATGTAGAATGCCAATGTCTGCATTAGGCGCCCATTGATTTCTGCTCTTGAATCTTATGCTATATATAATTTTGGATGAATTATTAAGGGGATCACTACGTTTCTGCCTCCTCATCACTTATCAGTGCATTATCTCTAAAACACTAAGATGTTTTATAGTATCTTGCCAAAAGTCTTCCTTGTCCTAATAAACACTATTAGTGTTAAAGGACCACTCTAGGCACCCAGACCACTTCAGCTTAATGAAGTGGTCTGGGTGCCAGGTCCAGCTAGGGTTAACTAATTGTTTAATAAACATAGCAGTTTCAGAGAAACTGCTATGTTTATCAATTAGTTAAGCCTTCCCCCTAATCCTCTAGTGGCTGTCTCACTGACAGCCGCTAGAGGCGCTTGCGTGATTCTCACTGTGAAAATCACAGTGAGAGCACGCAAGCGTCCATAGGAAAGCATTATGAATGCTTTCCTATGTGACCGGCTGAATGCGCGCGCAGCTCTTGCCGCGCGTGCGCATTCAGCCGACGGGGAGGAACGGAGGCGGAGAGGAGGAGGAGAGCTCCCCGCCCAGCGCTGGAAAAAGGTAAGTTTTTACCCCTTTCCCCTTTCCAGAGCCGGGCGGGAGTGGGTCCCTGAGGGTGGGGGCACCCTCAGGGCACTCTAGTGCCAGGAAAACGAGTATGCTTTCCTGGCACTAGAGTGGTCCTTTAAGTAAGGATGCCGACAGAAATCAGACGCTTTGAATAGACCATATGAGGATCACTCACTTCCTATATTGGTATTTTATGGAGATCTGAAAGATCTAGAACTTGCTTTGTATAGTTGACCCCTGAGCACACACACATACACAAGAACACACCTCTGTCACACACACACAGACACCTATCTCTCACACACACAGACACTAACACATAAACAGGCACACACACAGAACCCTCTCACACACGCACAGACACACTCACAGACACCTCTCTCACACACGTATGCAGACAGTCCACAGAGACATACACAAACACTTACGTACAAGCACGCAGAGACATACACAGACACACAGATCCCTGAGTTTCTATATTAACTGGTTAATAGTGCCAAGTTATCCAGGCTCCGCCTAGTGTATGTGGACAGAGAAAGATCTTTGACTTTGCATACTGAAGGGTTAATAAGACAATGTTCTATGTGTTCTCCTGTATGCGTAGAGCAATGTCTCAGTGGGAGATATCTGGGTTTAAACGATACGGATTAAGATCCCTGTGTTTGAATTGTGAGGGTTATTAGCAGAGAGATCAGTGTGTTTCCCCAGTGTGGGTATGATCTTTGTGCCATTGAAGGGTTAATGGCTCAGTTCTCGGAGGATCTCATTGTATGCACATTGTAAGGTCCATGTATTCGAGTAGTGAAGGGTTAATAATACAGAATTGTATAGATTCCTGCAATATTGATTCAGAAGTATCCCTATGTTTGACCAGTGAAGGGTTAGTTAGCTCAGAGCTCTGCATATTCCTGCTATGAAGATTGTGTGTAAGAGGTAAAGGGTTAATAATCTGCTGTATGGACAGTGCATTGTTCCTGTATATTGCAGGTAGTGAGGTTTCACTGAGACTTCCTGCTAAATTATTTACCAACCACAGATTTCTCAATAATCTACCTTTTCCTGCACAATGTGTGAGAACAGCAGCCAGCCAAGCAGCCAGCAGAGAACATAGAAAGCAGCCAGCAGCAATATAGAAAGCAGCCAGCAGCAATATAGAAGGCAGCCAGCCAAGCAGCCAGCAGTTGATATAGAAAGCAGCCAGCAGCAATATAGAAGGCAGCCAGCCAAGCAGCCAGCAGTGAATATAGAAAGCAGCCAGCAGCAATATAGAAGGCAGCCAGCCAAGCAGCCAGCAGTAAATATAGAAAGCAGCCAGCAGCAATATAGAAGGCATCCATCCAACCAAGCAGCAAGCAGTGACTATAGAAAGCAGCCAGCAGCAATATAGAAGGCAGCCAGCCAAGCATCCAGCAGTGAATATAGAAAGCAGGCAGCAGCAATATAGAAGGCAGCCAGCCAAGCAGCCAGCAGTGACTATAGAAAGCAGCCAGCAGCAATATAGAAGGCAGCCAGCCATGCAGCCAGCAGTGAATATAGAAAGCAGCCAGCAGCAATATAGAAGGCAGCCAGCCAAGCAGCCAGCAGTAAATATAGAATGCAGCCAGCAGCAATATAGAAGGCAGCCAGCCAAGCAGCCAGCAGTGAATATAGAAAGCAGCCAGCAGTGAACATAGAAAGCAGCCAGCAATCAACAGAGAAAGCAGCCAGCAGTCAATATTGAAAGCAGCCAGCAGTGAACATAGAAAGCAGCCAGCAATCAATAGAGAAAGCAGCCAGCAGTGAACATAGAAAGCAGCCAGCAGTGAATATAGAAAGCAGCCAGTAGTCAATATTGAAAGCAGCCAGCAGTGAACATAGAAAGCAGCCAGCAATCAATAGAGAAAGCAGCCAGCAGTGAACATAGAAAGCAGCCAGCAGTGAACATAGAAAGCAGCCAGCAGTGAACATAGAAAGCAGCCAGCAGTCAATATTGAAAGCAGCCAGCAGTGAATATAGAAAGCAGCCAGCAGTCAATATTGAAAGCAGCCAGCAGTGAACATAGAAAGCAGCCAGGAATCAATAGAGAAAGCAGCCAGCAGTCAATATTGAAAGCAGCCAGCAGTGAACATAGAAAGCAGCCAGCAGAGAACATAGAAAGCAGCCAGCAATCAATAGAGAAAGCAGCCAGCAGTCAATATTGAAGGCAGCCAGCAGTGAATATAGAAAGCAGCCAGTAGTCAATAGAGAAAGCAGCCAGTAGTCAATAGAGAAAGCAGCCAGCAGTCAATATTGAAGGCAGCCAGCAGTGAATATAGAAAGCAGCCAGCAGTCAATAGAGCTAGCTAGCTTTTATTAATCAAACTTCACTCAGTGGATAATGTGTTTATAAAGCCAGGAGCTCAGTCTTGCTCTATGTGTAGTACAGGAAAAGTCTATACCAGCCTAGAACATACAGCAGATAATGTCAATCAGTGGTAATAATCCAGAGCTCTGAGAGTTTCCATAGATAAATTAATTGAACAAGATTCTTGTGTTTGACTCGTAAGGGGTTAATCGCCCACTGCTTTGTGAGTTCCCTGTAGGTGTATTCAGCTAGAGTTCTATGTTTGACAAGTAAGGGGTTAATTGCCCACTGCTTTGTGAGTTCCATGTAGGTGTATTAAGCTGAGATTCCTGGGTTTGGCTAGTAAGGGGTTAATCATCCACTGATTTGTGAGTTTCCTGTAGCTGTATTAAGCTAGATTTCTGTGTTTGACTAGTGAGGGGTTAATCATCCTCTGCTTTGCAAGTTTTCTGTAGCTGTATTAAGTAAGATTTCTGTGTTTGACTAATAAGGGGTTAATCGCCCGCTGCTTTGCGAGACTGCAGCAGCTATATTAAGTTAGATTTCTGTGTATGACTAGTAAGAGGTTAATTGCACACTGCTTTTCAAGATTCCAGGAGCTGTATTAAGCTAGATTTATGTGTTTGACTATTAAGGGGTTAATCACCCACTGCTTTGTGAGTTTCCAGTAGCTGTATTAAGCTGAGATTTCTGTGTTTGGCTAGTAAGGGGTTAATCACCCACTGCTTTGTGAGTTTCCAGTAGTTGTATTAAGCTAGATTTCTGTGTTTGGCTAGTAAGGGGTTAATCCCCCACTGCTTTGTGAGTTTCCAGTAGTTGTATTAAGATAAATTTCTGTGTTTGGCTAGTAAGGGGTTAATCCCCCACTACTTTGTGAGTTTCCAGTAGTTGTATTAAGCTAGATTTCTGTGTTTGGCTAGTAAGGGGTTAATCCCCCACTGCTTTGTGAGTTTCCAGTAGTTGTATTAAGATAGATTTCTGTGTTTGGCTAGTAAGGGGTTAATCGCCTGCTGCTTTGTGTGTTCCCTGTAGCTGTATTAAGCTGAGATTTCTGTGTTTGGCTAGTAAGGGTCAATCCCCCACTACTTTGTGAGTTCCCTGTAGCAGTATTACGCTGAGATTTATGTGTTTGACTAGTAAGGGGTTAATCACCCACTGCTTTGTGAGTTCCCTGTAGCATTATTAAGCAGAGATTTTTGTGTTTGACTAGTAAGGGGTTAATCACTCACTGCTTTGTGAGTTCCCTATAGCTGTATTAAGCTAGATTTCTGTGTTTGACTAGTAAGGGGCTAATAGCCCACTGCTTTGTGAGTTCCCTGTAGCTGTATTAAGCTAGATTTCTGTGTTTGGCTAGTAAGGGGTTAATCACTCACTGCTTTGTGAGTTCCCTGTAGCTGTATTAAGCTAGATTTCTGTGTTTGACTAGTAAGGGTTTAATGGCCCACTGCTTTGTGAGTTCCCTGTAGCATTATTAAGCTGAGATTTCTGTGTTTGGCTAGTAATGGGTTAATTGCCCACTGCTTTGTGAGTTCCCTGTAGCTGTATTAAGCTAGATTTCCGTGTTTGGTTAGTAAGGGGTTAATCACCCACTGCTTTGTGAGTTTCCAGTAGCTGTATTAAGATAGATTTCTGTGTTTGGCTAGTAAGGGGTTAATAACCCACTGCTTTGCGAGTTTCCAGTAGTTGTATCAAGCTAGATTTCTGTGTTTGGCTAGTAAGGGTTAATCACCCACTGCTTTGTGAGTTTCCAGTATTTGTATTAAGCTAGATTTCTGTGTTTGGCTAGTAAGGGGTTAATCGCCCGCTGCTCTGTGAGTTCCCTGTAGCATTATTAAGCTGAGATTTTTGTGTTTGGCTAGTAAGGGGTTAATCGCCCACTGCTTTGTGAGTTCCCAGTAGCTGTATTAAGATAGATTTCTGTGTTTGGCTAGTAAGGGGTTAATCGCCCACTGCTTTGTGAGTTCCCAGTAGCTGTATTAAGATAGATTTCTGTGTTTGGCTAGTAAGGGGTTAATCGCCCACTGCTTTGTGAGTTCCCAGTAGCTGTATTAAGATAGATTTCTGTGTTTGGCTAGTAAGGGGTTAATCGCCCACTGCTTTGTGAGTTCCCAGTAGCTGTATTAAGATAGATTTCTGTGTTTGGCTAGTAAGGGGTTAATCACCCACTGCTTTGTGAGTTCCCTGTAGCTGTATTAAGATAGATTTCTGTGTTTGGCTAGTAAGAGTTTAATCGCCCTCTGCTATGTGAGTTCCCTGTAGTTTTATTAAGCTAGATTTCTGTGTTTGGCTAGTAAGGGGTTAATCACCCACTGCTTTGTGAGTTCCCTGTAGTTGTATTAAGCTAGATTTCTGTGTTTGGCTAGTAAGGGGTTAATCGCTCACTGCTTTGTGAGTTAACCTGTAGCTGTATTAAGCTAGATTTCTGTGTTTGGCTAGTAAGGGGTTAATCGCTGGCTGCTTTGTGAGTTCCCTGTAGCTGTATTAAGATAGATTTCTGTGTTTGGCTAGTAAAGGGTTACTTGGTTTAGATCTCGGCCGTGATATGAACAGAGAGGATTCCTGTATTCGGTTAATAAGGAATTACTTACGTGCAGATTTACTCTATATAAGTCTGTCTTTGTGTTCATTATATGTCTACGTAGACACCACATAGAACCACTAGACAGAGAATCCCATGGTTTCTTGTTACGCAGTCAGTGTTTCTTCTCTCTGTCTGTTTGATGTTTTCCTTTGTACATTGACACGGTATAAGTTCTTCCTTTGGAGAAGCTATTTTGGCAGATACGCAGCCGAGCCTGTGCCAACTCTGACCTTTTACAGTAAATGTATTCACATCAATCGAGTACGATGTCTCCAACCTTCAGCAGCGTGCAGCGTGTATAAACTGCGTGATTAACCCTTTACTTATTCAGTCTCTAATAAGCTCGCAATGGGGGACATGCTCCCAGGTATCAGATGGAGAATTACAATATTATTAGAATAGAAAATGTGAAGCGATATTTGAAATCAAGATGAAATAGTTTTTGGCTGGAATTTTCTACATGATTTGTCCCAAATAAGTGGACTTTTAACGATTGATCTTAAAGAAACTCTCCAAGAACCATAACCACTACAGCACACTTTGACTACTTTCCGCCATGTGTCAAGCCCTGCCTCCACTACTCTCTGTATGTCTGAGCTAAGCTCTGTGATTACTGACACTCACCCAATTAACTAACGGTTTCCTGCACTCCGTCAGCGGTAGTGTAAAAGTGAAGTGACACCCCGAATACCCCAGGTAACAAGTTAAACATTTGACCATTTTCAATAGGTGCACTGTAGTGGTTATGGTGTGCATCATGTTCCTTTTTGGGTAGTTAGTGACAACTTTTCAAATGTCAATATAGACACTTTAGCCAGATTACACAAAGCAACACAGTCACTGCAGCTCCCCACACCTCCTATAACCCACACTACCTGAGCAGCACAGTCACTGCAGCTCCCCACACCTCCTATAACCCACACTACCTGAGCAGCACAGTCACTGCAGCTCCCCACACCTCCTATAACACACACTACCTGAGCAGCACACTCACTGCAGCTCCCCACACCTCCTATAACACACACTACCTGAACAGCACCGTCACTGGAGCTCCCCACATCACCTCTAACCCACACTACCTGAGCAGCACACTGACTGCCGCTCCCCACACCTCCTATAACTCACACTACCTGAGCAGCACAGTCACTGCAGCTCCCCACACCTCCTATAACCCACACTACCTGAGTAGCACAGTCACTGCAGCTCCACACACTACCTGAGCAGCACACTCACTCCAGCTCCCCACACCTCCTATAACCCACAATACCTGAACAGCACCGTCACTGGAGCTCCCCACATCACCTCTAACCCACACTACCTGAGCAGCACACTGACTGCCGCTCCCCACACCTCCTATAACTCACACTACCTGACCAGCACACTCACTGCAGCTCCCCACACCTCTGATAACACACACTACCTGAGCAACACACTTACTGCAGCTCCCCACACCTCCTATAGCTCACACTACCTGAGTAGCACGCTCACTCCAGCCCTCCAAACCACCTTGTTAAAAAATATATATTTAATTTTTCCCCAGTAAAATAAGTATTTTATATATATATATATATATATATATATATATATGTCTTTGATTTCATATTTTTGGATAAAGTTTTAAAAAAATTTTTTCAAAATGTTAACATTTCAAAATTACAATATTGTTTTAAATCATTTTAAAAGTTTATCCAAGCATATTATTTAATAATGTGTGTTCATGTACAATCTCACACACTGTGTGTAATAGCACGGCTACAATAATGTAAATGCTCGCCTGGGAAACATCAAACGGGAGCTACAGAAATATCTTTATTGGCGCGTCACAGGAGAAAGAGCAAAAAAACGCATCCATGCGCATATATTAGAGATCTGTCCTCTTACAGCCATATATTAATATATATAATTTCTATATATATCTTATACATCTGTCACATGCTATATACAAAAACTTAAAAGGGGCGTGTTCCCAGAGTCCACTCAACCCCCAACTTTTACCCCCCATTCAGTTAAAGAGAGACTTGTAGAGTTAATATGGAAGATGGTCCTTGGAATCAGTAGATTTGCCGACCAACAATGGTGCAAGATGTTCCTCTAAACAGATCACACATCTGTGCTCACCACTTGCACCATGTTTTTGAGGCTTCTCTAGGTTCATTGAGACTGAATGATGGAAGGTGGTATGGCTTGGTTTTGGCCCAGCTATAGACTAAGATGAAGATAGACAAGTATGTGACAATGATATCCAGAATGGATTCCCTAACTACAGTAGATGGAATAGCAGAATGAAGATCTTCTTGTCTTTGTGGATTTTTCTGGAATGACGAAAAGCCTAAAAACCTTCACTAGATGACATTTAGTGAAGACCAGTGGGCCACTTGAGGTTAACGTTTTGTGCTAGGCTTGATTCACCTTTTCATTATTATAAACAGTGCGCTTTTTTGGACGTGTGTTTTGGGAACATGTTTATCTATGCCAGTAGACCTTTCCATACTAGAGTAATGCTTTGGATCTGGAAAGGTTCTCATTATAGCCATGTGATCGTGTCTCTCAGCTTCCCACCTGCCAATGAATTTACCCGACATCTCTCAGTTTCTGTCTCATTATACCTGTCCTGGTTTTGGGTGTTTTTGGGAATAAGAAATGCGTTTCTAAGTCAGTTCTTTGGGATTAGATGTGGAAGCTCTGTGTGTATGTTGGGGATGGGGGTCACGCAGGGATAAATCAGGCATGCATTGAACACGCTATCTGAGGGTATTGGTGTGGAGAGTGGGGTGGTGGGAATTCCTTTGCATCCCTTCCCCTCGTTTCTTCACAGGGGTCCAGAGGCAGGATCCAGTCGCACAAATCAAGGGACAGACATCAAACAACTATACGCTTCCTGCAGAGGCTGATGGACAGAGAGAGGTAGAAAAAATGAATTATATCAAACACATCAAAGGGTTAAATTATGTATAGAAGAATTGAAAAGATTACAGTATTTTGGCCAGACACGCATCAAATGAAAAGTATACATGAACTGTTTGCCAACAGATGAGATCAAAGGAAAGTTTGTGTTGCAGGCGGAGCAGTTAAGCTGTGATGTTCGCCTTGCAGTGAAATGATATAATAGATTCAGGACATTTTGTTTAAAGAGATGGAGAGAGAAGGAGAAAGAGACCAAATAGGCGGAAGTCAAAGTTGTTTAAAATGTATTGGTATAGTTACAATTTGAATTTGGGGGAGGTTAGCTATATTTTTGTTGTTGTTTTGGTTGTTATACATTTTTTTAAATGTAAATGTTTTGTAACTATATAACTTACTTTGGGTTTGATGTGGTTGTCTCCCATCAGATTGAGATCCACTGTAAGAAAGAGGATAAAACAATATAAAAACTTGCAAAATAGGATGTGCAAGGCAACGTCTAGATCTGCTTCAACAGAGACACAGAATCAAAAAGATGGAGACAGTGAGAGATGAGAGACATAGACAGAGAGAGACAGAGCAAAAGTTTGGAAAAGAGACAGTCAGGTAAAGCGACTTTTCTTTGCAAACAATAGAAAATGTCCTAAGAAAATAAAAGTATTTTATGAATGACATTATTGAATCTTGTTTTGATATTTGTCTAGTTTATAAATTAACAGATCTGTATAACTGGCGTAGAGCCCATCCAGTGATGAAGTAGAATTGTGAAGGAACTGGGTCACATTGTCCTCCGTGAAGAAGACTTTGTGAGGGCAGTGCGGCCCAGTTGTGGGAAGTCAAACAGTAAGCTCTCAAGGTAAGATCTCAAACTAATTATAAGACATTATTGGGAGCGTGGTCCCGTGCCTCCAACATCTTTCCAGAAATAGCGATGCTTTATTTGATATTTGTAATAGTTCCCTTTTGCGCATGATAGATCGTGGGGGGTTACACTAGTCAGAAACTCTCACCCTCAGGGAATTTCCCAGAATATTTATTAAACAGCTCAAGGAATTGTAATATATGTTACCCCTTCACAAAATTGGATGTGGCAGGAGGAGAAGCCAGTTTCATTTTTGAGACCAAATTAATTTATGATGAGAAAAGCCTCTCATTCTCGGAAGACTCAGGTCTCCAGAGACAAAGTATCTAATTACTTGTAATTACTGAACTCTCCCGGGATTTCCTTGCATTTCTCAAGGCTAGAAAATATTATTTATTTTACCTGAACTCCTGGACACCACTAACATATCACAAAAGACATAGGAGGAGAAATGTGCTTCTCGAAAATGTAGAGCCAAACAATACTGACTATTTTTGGCACAGTCATGTGTCACAGGCTACAGTAACATTATTCAAAGAAATGAAATATATTATTTAACTGTAATATTGTAAGTAATATGCTAAAGGTTTCACCATTCGTCTCTGTCTGCAGGGCCGCTATCAGGGCATGGCAATCGTGATCTGGGTGTCCAAGGGGTCCTAGCCTGCTCAGGAGCTAGGGGAGATACGACTGTACGGGGCCAGGGCCCCACATTCCCAATGTGAACACATACATAGCAATAATCGCTAAATAAATGGGCTCCTGCAGACGGGCCCCTCACTGCCAGAAACTGAAGATGGCATTGACCATGCCCCCTCTTCGTTATACAGAGCCAGGCAGTCTGCACAGTGCCACCAGACCACCAGAGAGTGCAGTGTTCCAGAGACATGGAGAGGTGAATACAATATAATTTATTAAAATATATATATTTTTTTTAAATCCCTTTTTTCCCCCATTGAATGCAGCCACTATCCTACCCCACATATTTATACACACTACATCCACTACACAAATACACAAACGGCATCCACTACACAAACACACACTATGTATTCATGATACACACTGCATACACTACACAAACACACACTATGTATTCACTATACACACTGCATACACTACACAAACACACTTTATACACATTGCATCCACTATATACATACTGCATCCACTTTACACACACACACTGCATACACTACACCAGTGGTGTATCTTGGTTTTGTGCTGCCCTAGGCAGGACAAAACTCAGACACCCCCCCCCCCGCGCGCGCCACCCCCACCCAACCCTTCCCCCCTGCCCCGCCTTCTAAATACACACACATTCACTGACAGATACGCATACACTAGCTAACAGACACACACAGTCGGACACACACACACACTAACAAACACACATAGTCGGACACACACACTAACAAACACACACAGTCGGACACACACACACTAACAAACACACACAGTGAGACACACACACTAACAAACACACACAGTCGGACACACACACACTAACAAACACACACAGTCGGACATACACACTAACAAACACACACAGTCGGACACACACACACTAACAGACACACACAGTGAGACACACACACTAACAAACACACACAGTCTGACACACACACTAACAAACACACACAGTCGGACACACACACTAACAGACACACACAGTGAGACACACACACTAACAGACACACACACTAACAGACACACACTGTCGGACACACAGTCAGACACACAGTCAGACACACACACTAACAGACACACACTGTCGGACACACAGTCAGACACACACACTAACAGACACACACTGTCGGACACACAGTCAGACACACACTAACAGACACACACACACACTAACACACACAGTCACAGACACACACTAACAGACACACTAACACACACACTAACAGACACACACACACACACACAGACACACACACACTAACAGACACACACATACACACTATCAGACACACATAGTCAGAGACACACACACACACATTAACACATTTTTTTTTTTTTATTTACTCCCCCCCCCCCCTTACCTTTGGGAATGCTGGGGGTGGAGGGGTTCTCCCATTCCCTGGTGGTCCAGTGGCTGCAGGACGGCACTGGCAGGCAGGCTGGGCGGCCGGCGAGGGAGCTCTTCCCCTGAGCTCTCTGCTCAGCTCCCTCGCACGCCGCCCGCAGAGTGAGGCTGGGAGGCGGAGCCGTAATATGACGTCATATTCCGGCTCCCAGTCTCACTCTGCGGGCGGCGCGCGAGGGAGCTGAGCAGAGAGCTCAGGGGAAGAGCTCCCTCGCCGGCCGCCCAGCAACCAGCCCAGCATGTCTGTTAGCCGCAAGGCTAACAAGACATTTGCCTTGGGCATTTGGGGGCGGCGTTTTTTGCCGCCCCCTGGAAAATGCCGCCCAAGGCAAATGCCTTGTTTGCCTCGCGGCTAATACGCCCCTGCACTACACACACATTGCATCCTTGCAGGTGGACTCAGGATAGGGCTTGTGGTTGGACTCGGGGAAGGTCCCAGGGGCCCAGACCTTGAGCTGTGTAAGGTGCCCCAGAATTTCTGATGGCAGCCCTGTTTGTCTGATAATTAAAGTCTAAGGGAGTTTGTGTATATTAACTAATTTGGTTTTCCGCTAAATAAACAGAAGCATTTGTGCCTATTTGTATCGCCTTTATTTATCCTAAATTTGGGTTAAATGCTGGATTATAGATTTTCATTGTGTAATAATTATTTTTACCTAACAAAGACACCTTCAGGGAGCGCACAGAGGGACCCACAAAGTATGAACGCAGTGCAGTGTAGGAACGCAGTGCAGTGTATGAATAGCAGTGCAGAGTATGAACGCAGTACAGTGTATGAATAGCAGTGCAGAGTATGAATTTCAGTGCAGAGTATGAACGCAGTGCAGAGTATGAACACAGTGCAGGAACGCAGTGCAGTGTATGAATAGCAGTGCAGAGTATGAACGCAGTACAGTGTATGAATAGCAGTGCAGAGTATGAATTTCAGTGCAGAGTATGAACGCAGTGCAGAGTATGAACACAGTGCAGGAACGCAGTGCAGAGTATGAATAGCAGTGCAGAGTATGAATAGCAGTGCAGAGTATGAATAGCAGTGCAGAGTATGAACGCAGTGCAGAGTATGAATAGCAGTGCAGAGTATGAACGCAGTGCAGAGTATGAACGCAGTGCAGGAACGCAGTGCAGAGTATGAATAGCAGTGCAGAGTATAAACGCAGTGCAGAGTATGAATAGCAGTGCAGAGTATGAACGCAGTGCAGAGTATGAATAGCAGTGCAGAGTATGAACGCAGTGCAGAGTATGAACGCAGTGCAGAGTATGAATAGCAGTGCAGAGTATGAACGCAGTGCAGAGTATGAACGCAGTGCAGAGTATGAATAGCAGTGCAGAGTATGAATAGCAGTGCAGAGTATGAATAGCAGTGCAGAGTATGAACGCAGTGCAGAGTATGAATAGCAGTGCAGCGTATGAATAGCAGTGCAGAGTATGAACGCAGTGCAGAGTATGAACGCAGTGCAGAGTATGAATAGCAGTGCAGAGTATGAATAGCAGTGCAGAGTATGAATAGCAGTACAGAGTATGAACGCAGTGCAGAGTATGAATAGCAGTGCAGAGTATGAATAGCAGTGCAGAGTATGAATAGCAGTGCAGAGTATGAACGCAGTGCAGAGTATGAATAGCAGTGCAGAGTATGAACGCAGTGCAGAGTATGAATAGCAGTGCAGAGTATGAATCGCAGTGCAGAGTATGAATCGCAGTGCAGAGTATGAATCGCAGTGCTGAGTATGAATAGCAGTGCAGAGTATGAATAGCAGTGCAGAGTATAAACGCAGTGCAGAGTATGAATAGCAGTGCAGAGTATGAACGCAGTGCAGAGTATGAATAGCAGTGCAGAGTATGAACGCAGTGCAGAGTATGAATAGCAGTGCAGAGTATGAATAGCAGTGCAGAGTATGAATAGCAGTGCAGAGTATGAATAGCAGTGCAGAGTATGAACGCAGTGCAGACAGGGCCGGATTAAGAGCACACTGGGCCTGGTGCTGACAATTATGATGGGCCTAATTACGGAATCTTATCGACCAAAAACATTAAAACAATCATACCTCCCAAGCGTCATGTATCTGATGGAGATGGTGCTGGAGGGAAACTCATAGGATGCAGCTATAGGAAAACACATACTCTATGCTAATATCTCTCTAATTTATATCTTTCAATTAAATCCATAACCCTTAACAGCAGTGTCCAGTGAAGCAGGCAGTCAATGGGCGGGATAAAAGGGTGGCCACCGGTGCGAATCACGTGACCAGACCTGCCAAAAGGGGAGAACATGCCCAAAAAGGGGGCATGTCTGTCCAAAGAATTTGAAGGACAGCCTGGCATGAATGCATGTCAGGCTGCCCGCCAATCATGCAGGCTGTCCAACTAAGGGCATACTATGCAGGCAGCACCCTGAGCTTGACATAAATGCGTCTAATGATGCGCTCACTCAATGCTTTCTAAGGACTGTCCCCTAGCACTCGCTGGTCCACTTGTCTCCTTAGCTTCTTACTAGCAGGCAGAAGTTCCTGGTATATAGTCTGAGACAGATAAAAGGTGTATGTAGTGAGTGTAGATGAATGGGGACATGCCACAGTGTTAGAGAGACCAACGTCTGCATTACCTAAACTAATTTTATTGTCAGCCAGTCCACACAAGTTTTGTTCCCATACATCCCTCTTAAGCTTCCAAACTTAAAGGGACACTATAGTCACCAGAACAACTACAGCTTATTGTATTTGTTCTGGTTAGTAGAATCATTCCATTCAGGCCTTTCGCAGTAAACACTGTCTTTTCAGAGAAAATAACTCCACTGGCCACTCTTTAGATGGCTGCTAGAGGTGCTTCCTGGGGCAGTACTGCCTAGTGTGCAGCACTGCTATTCAGTGTCTCCACCCTCGGCATGCAGACACTGAACTTTCCTCATAGAGATGCATTGATTCAATTTATCTTTATGTGGAGATGCTGATTGGCCAGGGCTACGACTTGTGCTGGCTCTGCCCCAGATCTGCCTAGTTGACAGTCTCAGACAATCCTATGGGGAAGTATTGTAATTTGCTCAGACCACCACTTCTGATGATGTCAGCAGACAGTCAGTTCAGAGGCAGAGCCAGCAGCTGCAGACTTGAATACAAGTTATATTTTTACTATACTTAGGGAGGCAAGAAGGGGGCAGGGTGGTGGTTTTAACATAATAGGGTCAGAAATACATGATTGTGTTCCTGACCCTATAGTGCTACTTTAAGCAAGAGTATGTGAAGAGTAGTTAAGGTTGCCACCTTTCTTGGAACAAAATACTAGCCTTAATCCTTTGTATAATCACAAGGAGTGACATCAGAGTGACATCTGTAAAATCACCAACAAACTACTCAGTTTGATTCTGCTGTATAGATAGATTGCTCCCAGTGTCTCCGTCTCGCAAGTCACACAGTGTCTCAGTGCCCCTATGTATCACAGTGTCTGTGTCCCCATGTCGCCCAGTCCCCTAGTCTCCCAGTGTCTCAGTGTCCCCATTTCTCCCAGTGTCTCAGTGTGTCCCCATGTCACTAGGACACTGAGAGACATGGGGACACTGGGAGACATGGGGGCACTGGGAGACATGGGGACACTGGGAGACATGGGGACACAGACATTTAGGGAAACTGGGAGAAATGGGGACACAGACACTAGGGACACAGACACTGGGAGACATGGGGACATTGAAACATTTGGGGACACTAAGACACTAGGGACACAGAGACATGGGAACACAGGCACTGGGAGACTATGGGACACTGGGAGACTATGGGACACTGGGAGACTATGGGACACTGGGAGACTATGGGACACTGGCTGGGAGACAGACACTTGGGGACACTGGGAGACATGGGGACAGTTGTGGACATAGACATGGTGACACTAGGCACACAGAGACATGGGACACAGACACTGGGAGACTTGGGGATACTGAGACACTAGCGACACTGGATGGGGGACACTGGGAGAAACAGCGTCCCCATGTGTCTCAGCATCCCCATGTGTCTCAGTGTCCCCAAGTGTCTCAGTGTCTGTGTCCCCATGTGTCCTAGTGTCTGTGTCCCCATGTGTCTCAGTGTCCCCATGTGTCTCAGTGTCCCCATGTGTTCCCTAGTGTCTCAGTGTCCACATGTGTCCCCTAGTGTCTCAGTGTCCACATGTGTCCCCTAGTGTCTCAGTGTCCACATGTGTCCCCTAGTGTCTCAGTGTCCACATGTGTCCCCTAGTGTCTCAGTGTCCACATGTGTCCCTGCTGCCTTTCCCCCCCCATCCCTCACTTATCTGAGCTGTCGAGCTGCTGTCTGGACTCTGTGCTGTGTTGCTGGTCCCCACGGATCAGTGAGTAGTACAGAGAGGCAGGGATATGCATAGACATAAAATACTAGACGCCGCATTGACTTGGATCGGTCACAGTGTGATCTGCAGCATAGACATGTCTATGATCTGCAGAGCAAGGTCCTCAAAGTAAACATGGTTAGTCTTAAAATCCACCTGGAGGGTGTACAGATCCAGTAGCATGATGTTTAATCCTGGGATATTAAATAAAATTAACTGACATTTGCTGCTTTAAGACCTCTGTGGTTATTTACGTTATCGACTAAATTTACGCAATACATTGAAATTATTTGAATTTCCTGATTGAAACTATGCGTTGCATTTGGATTTAGGTTTGCTAAAATTATAAGTTTAGTGAACTAACCCCACAATCTATCATCTTAATATACATGTTTTAAACTGGGACTGGATCTTTGCCTGATTTGTAATGTATTTACTTTTCACCTATTTTTAACTAATATGGATTTTGGAACTGTGCAAAATAAAATGTAGATATTTACAACTCTTTATTATTGTCAGCTCTGTCTTTTGCACTTTGAAGTCCGCATGGAGATAGCATAAAGAGAATAGGAGAACAAACAATCACATCACTATTTACTAAAGTGAGATTTGTCACTAAGGCAAAGTAAATTAAAAAAAATTAGGGACAGAAGTCCTAATATATAGACATATAATACCACACCGGGTGACCGGCCCAAAATGGCGCCCGCATTTCATGGCCCCCCGAGGTCAATGCGGCGTCTAGGTATTATATGTCTATGGGGATATGCTGTACCTTCCTATCCCTGCCTCTCTCCACACACAGTGACCCCTACTGGCCGGTGCTGGTATTGCAGAGTAATCTCCACTTATTCTGAGAAAAATACCTGCATTTGTATTGCCAGTATTACTGCAATACCGGCACGGCCAGGCAGTCTCAAATACCGTCTGTGCCAGTAAAATACCAGTCAGGTGGCAAACCTAAGAGTAGTGTGTGTGTAAAAAAAAAAAAAATAAATTGAAAAAAAAATTTTTTTTTTTCATTTTTTTTTTTTCAATGGGCCTATTCCATGGGCCTGGGCCTGGAGCTGCAGCTCCATCAGCCCCTATGTTAATCCGGCCCTGAGTGCAGAGTATGAATAGCAGTGCAGAGTATGAATAGCAGTGCAGAGTATGAATAGCAGTGCAGAGTATGAACGCAGTGCAGACAATGTTAATCCCGTAGGAGGCAGGAGGCGAAGGCGAACATGTTGGCGAGCACAGAGTTAAACGAATGGAATATGAAGACTGTTTTGTTCCGGATTGCTTTAAGCGCTCAGATGACCTATGCAAACAGCGTGAGATTTCATTAATACGAGTTTCAATAAAGGACTGTTCACCATAGGGTGACGGCCACTAATAGGGATATTAAATGGACGTTTTCCTCAGGTGTCTCCGGAATATATAGCACAGTAAATGGTGAGAGTTCATGCAGAGACAGCCGCTCACTGGGCAGATATCGAGATCAAATAAAGCCAGGCATTGCTGTCAATGGGAAAGATTTTAAAATGGCATTGAAGGCCTCAGCAGGGACTGCGTCTAGAAAAGGACAGTTAGAGAGACGCGGGAGGGGGGCAAACACACAGATCAGGATCGGGAGGGGAAGGACACTTACTTTGCATTCTTCTGTTTGCATTTAAATTTATTACCTGTAAGAGAAAAAACAAACAGAAGGATCATAAGACGATACAGAGAGAAACAGTCAGACTTCTTCAATAAGTTTCAATAAAACGTCATGTGAGGATTTCTTTCCAATTCGAATTTTCTAAATATTTAACAGATCTGTCACATTCCAGTTTAGTCCATGCAATTCATCAATCTGGGTATCCATGTCTCCTCGTCTCTGCATGCTCTCTCTGTGCTGACTGATTGACAGGATTTAAATCTGTGGGTTTCTATATTTCATTTTATTTGTGTTAAATATAGGGATAGCTAAACATACAGGGCTATTCACTACAATGAAAAAATTCAAAGTACATTTTAAATGTAAGGTCAAAACACGGACACTGAAAACCTTCTCTAAGTTATTGTTTTGGTTCGATTATCTGGCATTAAATATGAAATCCACGTAGAATTCGCTTTATAACCCTGTTAATATTAAATATCCTGAATGGGAATCATTAATTGGAACTCTGGGAGATTTTCAGAAAGCTTATCTTACCAGTTTACTGAGAGAGTTAATCCTTTGTTTACAGGGTAACCAAAATATTTGCATTTGTTTAGAAATTCACAATCCCATATTTAGACATGAAAAGAGACAAAACAAACAGACATTGCTTTGAAGCCATTTTTGTCCGCAGCTGTGAATGAATTAACATTAAATGAAAGCAAGTTATGAACGTAATAAAGATAATTAGAATCTGTTCATTCATACAATTTAAATAAACTCCTAGTATGACATTTAAAAATGAAACGTCCAGCTCAGTCCTTTCCCTGATTAGAATAATATTTCTTTAACTCTAAAAAGATACATCCTTAAAACGCAATCCCCGTGTCAGTTCATTATTTTGGTATCTGGATCCCTACAACTATTTCTGAACTCACATAATAACCTCGTCTAACTAACACAAACTCACTCCGTAGTAAATTAAAAACCCAGAACACATGGGGTCACTGAAGTGATTATAGTGTGACCCAGCAATCCAAGCAGCTGTATGTGGTCTCAGATCGGCGTTTATTTACGGGTAATTAGAGCAGTTTATGGGGTCTTTGGACCTATACCACTCTTGATCCCTTTTCTACCTGCATAGTTTTATTAATGTATGAATAGACATTCTCACAGGGATTAAGATGGCTAACGAGGTGTGTCATTTAATTTCTTTTCAAACACTGCCTCGCTTATTAGCACATTGTACCAGAAAACGTACTCTACTGGTAACATCTATTAAATGTATTAGTAAGTTTATTCACAGTAAGAATGGTAC
Source organism: Pelobates fuscus (assembly GCF_036172605.1). Taxonomy (NCBI): domain Eukaryota; kingdom Metazoa; phylum Chordata; class Amphibia; order Anura; family Pelobatidae; genus Pelobates; species Pelobates fuscus. The sequence goes on along the minus strand of NC_086327.1, from coordinate 3,992,203 downwards.
GTTCAACAATGACCCATTGGTAATTTAAATATAATGGAGGCCAACTCGTCTTGCATTCATACACGCATGGGGGCCCAGATGTCTTTTCCAGCAACTTACAATGACAGTTTTTGGAAGTTGATCATTTCTGGAGAAATCTGACAGTAACTTGCTTCTTGGACATATCCTTCACACAATGCTTAAGGGTTGAGTTTCTTTTGAAGTCAGCAGTGGCTCTGATTGGACAAACTCAGGACAACTTGGAGATGCTCATTAAGATGAGGAACTAGTCAACTTTGGTTGATCGGTATAAACTGATGGACCTGGGTAGAGCTAACTAAGCAAATTGCAGCAGTATGAAAGTCAAATGAATTCAGGATAGAACAAGCGGAATTCACGTTTCAAAGACATTAAAAAAAAACAGTAATAAAATGTAAATAAAAAAACAAAGTTCCAAAATCTCATCACCGTGATTCCAATTTGTGAGAAGTTTTCGGGGATCATAAAAGGGCGAGGGTGCGCTTGAGGCCGAAGAAAAACTTACTCAGAGCGATGACGATACCCAAAACGAACATGACAATGGCAAGAATAAGTCCGGTCATCCGAAGTGTGTCATAATCTGAATCACAGGAAAAATACAGGAATTGCACAACAAGAATTAGAAATCAACTGAAATTGCTGAATAAAAAAATAACAATCTCCAGTTTGCAAGTTTTACTTCTTATGGTTCCAGCCCATAGTGTGTACTTTGTATTTCGATTCCCAGTTGGCACCAGACTGACTACATTTATAAAACAATATCGAGATTGAAAAACACTCCAAGTCTGCTTTCTCACCTAACAGGGGTATGAGCGAATGGGAATTCAAAGTTACTTTCACATTCACGGTAAATGGAACAATTCTCAAAGTCAGCTATGCTATCAGTTGGGCTGCGCTGGCCTTACATTTAAAATCCACTTTGAATTCTCAGTCTAGTGAATAGCTCTGTAAATGTTTGAATTGCATTAATTCAGCGTTTTGGAAGCTGACCCCTTAGTTAATTATAAATGAATATACGAGAAGCTCTGATTAAGCGCCGATATCGCTTTACAGTATGATTGTAATGTTATTGTAAATATTATTGATAAAGCATTTTGTTCTCACGCCTTGTCAGAAAATAACATATTTCTATACCTGCGCATGTTTGACTAGACCAGTCATTATTTTGGCCTGTGTGTGGATTTTCCAATCACTGACTATTGGCTGAAAGCAGCCAGCAGCCAATAGGATTACAGATTTCATTTTTCGTGGTACTGGTAATTTTACTTATTGGCCACAACGTGAGCTACAAAGATTATAAAGGGGTTTACTTACCGTATATAAAAGGGTCTTCCTCTCCATATATGCTGGCTGAATAAAAATAGATAATATTAGGTGTGACAGTATCAAGTAATAATGTGTAATAACATATCTAAAAACACATTCTCAATGACTTAAAGGAGGAGAGTCCATTCCCACCAGTTTTATTGTCGTGTTCACATATCCTTCTTTTTAATAGATATGAGATTGTGAGATGGAAAGTTAAAGTTAAATGTTAAATCCCTCCCCTCCCCCCCCCCCCCCTCTGTATATAGCTCTAACATGGAACTAGCCCTGTCAATCATTGCTAGACATTCAGCCATTTATATAGAGTATAGAACGGGTGCAGAAACAGATACAATGTTTGTATTGCTCCTCCTCCCGTACAATGTGTGCCGGGCCTGGGCCGCTAATCCTCAATACACAGTTAAAGGAATGGAGTGTCATGAAAGGGGTTAATATAAGCACTCAATGTTTTATTCAATCCCGCCACTTACAGAAAAGGGATTAGAGTCATTTAAAATCTTCTGCTGCTGAATTACAAAATATTTTTATAATACAAGGAGTATACAAATAATTATCTTGGTCGGTCACTTTGATGTGGGAGGTTGGTTGGGCAGCTGTGTTTAATATCCAAGTGCATTCTGGGAGATGTAGTTCATTTGGAGTGCCGAAGCTCGCCTACCCGTGTCTTAGTCGGTACCTGCATTCTAGGGGTAATGATGAGAGACACACCGATTTTATAGGAGACATAACATTGTATGTCACTCTCCTTACACTAAGCAATGTATTTGTATCCAGGGACACAGGACCTGGTGTCTTTTAACCTGGGCTTACTGTCATCACCTTGGGCAATGGAGGTTGTTTCAATGGAAACAAATTGCTCTTTAGGATATCTGCCATATTCTGGGCAATATGATGCAATTTTAGTAAATATTCCCAGCTTTCCAGGTAGGAAGATAGGCTTTTGGTAAAAGAATGAGGTGAGTAGACGTAATCTTTTACATATATACATATCAATCAGATGCAATATGCGCTTTAATTCTCGCCATAGCAGGTAGACATTGGTTTGTTTTTTTGTTCATAGATAGAAAGAAGATCATATTAGATAGGTATTAATCAGAAAAGAATCTCTGAATTCATTGAAAGCTTGGCGCATGCTCGATATATAACTTTGCTGCTGTAAGACATATTGGGGTAAATTACAACCTAATATTCTGTACTTATCGACATTGCTGAACCATCACAAACTCATCGTTCTGATCATTTACATCACTTTTACCATTTTCAGTTCAGTTTTTGATACCATACATTATAGAGGCAAACTCAAGCACTCACAATCCTTCCAAAGAAGATTGATTAATGCCTTAACAAAGTTATCAGATAAATTCTATACTTAAAAAGACTTAATAAACCACAGAATATTTTTTCTAACAATGAATCCATTTTCTGATAGTTGTCAGTGGTTGTACATGAGCAGAACTAAGTCCACAAACACCCTGCGAGCTAATATTGGTAGGACATATCAACTAACAATACCGTGTTAATCAATTAAACCAATTAAAGGACAAATTAACACTATCACAACAATATATCCGCAAATCAATAATACAATTCTACCCCAAATATCCAATATGAACATGCTTAACCCCTTAAGGACCAAACTTCTAGAATAAAAGGGAATCATGACGTGTCACACATGTCATGTGTCCTTAAGGGGTTAAAGAAACATTAACATTAACCCACAGCTCAAAAAACAAACACAAAGCAACATGTTTAACATCAACTCCAATTGTAATACATCCCTTGATCTCCCAATGAAAATTTAAAAAAAGAGAATGAAAGTATATTGGAACGAGTTCAGTGGGACATGTTGGGGTACGGAATCTAAGGCCATCAGTTTCGTCACATGACACACCCTTTATGTGGGTTTATATCTGTATTCATACCTGCTCTATGTGAATAATCAATCATTCTCAATCGCTTACTCCTCTCTCTGTATGACCTGATTTGTATAATCATTGTTTCCAGCTGTATACTGATAATCATACAATTGTAAAATGAAAGATTCAGGTTCCTTCATTTTGCTTATTCAATATTTTATTTATTTATAAAATATTTTACCAAGAAAGAAATGCAGCTTTTAGTGATACATTATGTCCATTATGATGGCTAAAAGAGTTAACAGAGAAGCAGCTATTGGTAAAATGGAAAGGGAATGGAGACGTAATTGAGTGAGAATCTCAAACAGCTGGAGGAGCATGCTATATATTTAGGGGGACACAAAACTGAACAGGGAATAGAGCAGCGCTAGCTAAGAACACCAGGATGGGAGGCAGCACATCTGATAGTAGGGGAATCCCTCCAACCCCCAGGAAAACTAGAACTACTCAAACAACAATATACAGGTAGCGCCAAGAAAAACATTTTTTTTACCACTTGAGAAAGCCCTAAGGGGAGATGCCCAGTGCACAGACCATGAGACAGGTGATGGTTTATCAAACATGTACACCGTAGACACAATATGTTTAATAATACACACTTTACTGTGCTGCTCACTCATTTCTCGTATTTGTATTTAATTGCATTGTCCATTCATCTACCTATGACTGTATTGTTTCACATTTTTTTACATCTTTACAAGTTTTTTTTTTTACATTTTTTTTTTTTTTACAAGTTTTTCCATTTGCAGTTAGTATCATGCAGCCACTCCCTGTGTCTTCGCAGCATTGTGATATAAGCACTGTATGTTGGTTATGATTGTAAAGATGATATTATTCTGTTTACAAACATGTCCATTGCTCTCTGTATCACTTATCTGATTTCATGTCTTGTGCAATGCGGATACAAACACTTTGTTGCTATTGATAAATAAGTGTGAATACGATGCTTGTTAAGCTGACATACTGCTTTATTAGTGAGGAGATAAACTGTCTTTAGACAGGCCGTGCCTAATGCCAAGTCATAGCATGCGGACAGAACTGCTTTCTAATCAGACTCCCCATTGCCCTGCTAGAACACATAAAACTACCCTACTAACCTCAACATCTGAGGAAAGGGATTTAGGGGTGATTATTTCTGACGACTTAAAGGTAGGCAGACAATGTAATAGAGCAGCAGGAAATGCTAGCAGAATGCTTGGTTGTATAGGGAGAGGTATTAGCAGTAGAAAGAGGGAAGTGCTCATGCCATTGTACAGAACACTGGTGAGACCTCACTTGGAGTACTGTACACAGTACTGGAGACCCTATCTTCAGAAGGATATTGATACCTTAGAGAGAGTTCAAAGAAGGGCTACTAAACTGGTTCATGGATTGCAGGATAAAACTTACCAGGAAAGGTTAAAGGATCTTAACATGTATAGCTTGGAGGAAAGACGAGATAGGGGGGATATGATAGAAACATTTAAATACATAAAGGGAATCAACACAGTAAAGGAGGAGACTATATTTAAAAGAAGAAAAACTACCACAACCAGAGGTTTAAAAATAATATCCGGAAGTATTACTTTACTGAGAGGGCAGTGGATGCATGGAATAGCCTTCCAGCTGAAGTGGTAGAGGTTAACACAGTAAAGGAGTTTAAGCATGCGTAGGATAGGCATAAGGCTATCCTAACTATAAGATAAGGCCAGGGACTAATGAAAGTATTTAGAAAATTGGGCAGACTAGATGGGCCGAATGGTTCTTATCTGCCGTCACAGTCTATGTTTCTATGCAGCAATTTCCATAAATGAATTATAGCTCAGATGCTCCTTCAAGTGGCCATTTGTAAAACTACAGGTTAAAACAAAACTGCTCTATTCCCAAATCAATTCACTGCAGGTAACATCGTCCTCTCTCAGACTATCATCCTCTTATAATGAGCTTTCCCTCGTAAAACCCAGCCGTATTAATGAAATATCGAGTTATTCTGCTACTGTATGCAAAATGTGAAAGTAATTACACTACAATGTGGCAAAATGTTTCGTTAACAAAGTCCCTAAACTGTTGCCATAGCAACAGAGATTTGGTAGTCTAACTTTATGAAATAGGATGCATAGAATATATCTCTATATAGCTTTTATTTTGTCTAGCAGGACATTCCATGAAACAATAACTCACCCAGTATTTACAGTGAATCTGCTTTTCACAGAGTTAACCCGATTAGCGGAAGGTAGATCTGGAAATCTGATCTATACATTGAGCTAGAAGAATCGCTAGATATTAACCTCCTCTAAGATAGACGCCTAATATCACGACACATCCCACAATGCCTAGCGCATGGAGGCCTGCACAGCGCATGGAGCCTGCTCTGCGAATATATCTATTTATGTCATTACAGAGTGCATCTATAAACAAACCAAGACCCGACACTGAATCTATAACCATCTATAAGACTTCAACCGGTACGATGCCCGAAAAAATATCTAAACAATCGATCGGAGAAGGAAATGATCAGAGACTTACAATATGTCTAGTTAATAAACTAACAGAAACCAAAGAAAAGAGTTACCTGGTTTTAATTGCATGTATTGGAACTGATGTGTGCTATGGTCATTGCTGCAGCCCAGGAGTAGTGGGAGTCTGAGCGCAGGGCTTATTTTTGTGTATTAATAAAATAATAGGGTTATTATATATTTAATGAAAAACATGCAACATTATTGGCTTTATCGTCACCGTATCATGTATTAATTATGACAATTTTATCTTGCCTCTCTGTATGTATTCTTTCCACATCGTTCCCCTCTTCAACCCTGTCCTCCTTCTATCACCAATCCTCCCTGTCCTCCTTCTATCACCAATCCTCCCTGCCCTCCTTCTATCACCAACCCTTCCTGTCCTCCTTCTATCACCAATCCTCCCTATCCACCTTCTACCTCCATGTCCTCCTTTCACTACCAATCTTCCCTGTCCTCATTCCACCACCAACCCACCCTATCCACCTTCTACCTCCATGTCCTCCTTCTATCACCAACCCTTCCTGTCCTCCTTCTATCACCAATCCTCCCTGCCCTCCTTCTATCATCAACCCTCCCTGCCCTCATTCCACCACCAACCCTCCATATCCACCTTCTACCTCCATTTCCTCCTTCCACCACCAATCCTCCCTGTCCTCCTTCTACCACCAATATAGCCTATCCTCCTTCAAACACCAATCCTCCCTGTCCTCATTCCACCACCAACCCTCCCTATCCACCATCTACCTCCATGTCCTTCTTCTACCACCAGTCCTCCCTGTCCTTCTACCACCAACCCTCACTGTCCTCCTTCCACCACCCATACTTCCTGTCCATATTCCACCACAATCCTCCCTATCCTACGTCTACCATCTATCCTTATTATCCTCCTTCTACCAGCAATCCTCCCTGTCCTCATTCTAACACCAATCCTCCTTATCCTCCTTCCGCCACCAATCCTCCTTATCCTACAGCAATCCTTCCTATCCTTATTCCACCACTAATCCTCCCTGTCCTCCTTCTATCACCAGTTCTAGCCTATCCTCCTTCTACCACAAATCCTCCCTGTCCTCCTTCTATCACCAATCCTCCCTGTCCTCCTTCTATCACAAATCCTCCCTGTCCTCATTCTACCACAAATCCTCCCTGTCCTCATTCCACCACTAATCCTCCCTGTCCTCCTTCTATCACCAGTTCTAGCCTATCCTCCTTCTACCACAAATCCTCCCTGTCCTCATTCTACCACAAATCCTCCCTGTCCTCATTCTACCACAAATCCTCCCTGTCCTCATTCTACCACAAATCCTCCCTGTCCTCATTCTACCACAAATCCTCCCTGTCCTCATTCTACCACAAATCCTCCCTGTCCTCATTCTACCACAAATCCTCCCTGTCCTCATTCTACCACAAATCCTCCCTGTCCTCATTCTACCACAAATCCTCCCTGTCCTCATTCTACCACCAATCCTCCCTGTCCTTATTCCACCACCAGTTCTCCCTGTCCTCCTTCTACCACCAATTTTCCCTGTCCCCATTCTACCACCAATCCTCCCGTCCTCCTTCTACCACCAATCTTCCCTGCCCTCCTTCTACCACCAATCCTCCCTGTCCTCCTTCTACCACCAAACCTCCCTGTCCTCCTTCTACCACCAATCCTCCCTCTCCTCCTTCTATCACCAATTCTCTCTGTCCTCCTTCTACGACTAATCGTCCTTGTCCTCATTCTACCACCAATCCTCCCTGCCCTCCATCTACCACCAAACCACCCTGTCCTCCTTCCACCTCCAATCCTCCCTATCCTCCTTCTACCACCATTTCTCCCTATTCTCCTTCCACCACCAATTCTCCCTGTCCTCCTTCCACCACCAATTCTCCCTGTCCTCCTTCCACCACCAATCCTCCCTGTCCTCCTTTCACCACCACCCCTCCCCCCCCCCGTTCATCATTCTACCACCATACCATCTGCTCTGCTCTTATTCCACCACTATAGTAATACTACCCTCTTGCCCTCACTGGTCCAAGTCTACCAACTTTTATCATCAGTCTATGACACTCAATGGTATAATTTCATCATCTTTTCCTCTGCCCTATGCAGTTTGTTACCCAAATGACTTTTATTCCTGCAATTAGTTCACCCATCCTTCTAATACTATTATCACTTCCCCATCCTCTCTAAGACTCGGTTTATTTTGGGTCTCGGTATTGGTTTTCTAAAACATCCCATGGTTTTATTCTAGAGAGACCCTGGATTAATTAAAATAATAATACAAGGTCATTATGAACAGTTACTATGAGCACAGTTTGGTTATTTTGGGTAAATGGTTATATGTCTCTATAGGCTGGTTATTTCTGGGTATCTTTGTCGGTAAGTTGGTTATTTCTGGGTATCTGTGGTTGGAGAGAGAGAGTGAGATCAGACAAAGAGAAATGGAGAAATAGAGAATGTGAGATCAGGCAAGAAGAGAGAGATGGACAGAGAGCAAGATCTAGGAGAAGGAAAGAAAGAACAAGGTATGAGATAGGGACTCGGAGAAGGAGAAAAACAGAGTCAGTTTCCATAATCTCTAGTAATCTGAATACAGATATAGCAAATAAAAATCAAACTGTAAGACAAGACGGGGAGAGACAAGCACTTTTGGGACCTTAGAGACCTTCGAGGAGTCTTCACTGCAGTATTTCTAGCTTGTCTTCATTCAATCAGTCTGTACGAAAGCCTTGCAGTCAGCACATTCACAGCTCACTGCTCCTGACAAGTGCTTGAGGAATCCCTCCATTAACCACATCGAGGAGGGATAGCAGATGGAAGGAAGTATAAGGGCAGGCCGCAGGCTTACAGACTGTACCTTTCATCCTTCATTACAGAGATATCGGAAAGACAAATCTCCTCGAGAAACACCTTGATCTGCTCCACTCACCCAACTCCTCACAAACCCAGCAGATCTCTGACTATTCATCTAGAACACTATTCACACCTATCAGTGAGAGAGTGGAGGGATATCTAGAAAACAACAGCAAAATTAATCATTTAAAGAATATTAATGGCTCTATTATGTATATATTATTCTTTCTTCATTAACGTATCAACAGTCCCAGATTTGTCAGGGCAGTCCCAATATAGGGCTCGTGTTCCTCCAGCCCAGGTATGTCCCCTGAAATTAAATGCCAGGGAAATGTCCCAAAAAACGACAACATGTGTGTTATTGGACGTGCTCATACCGTATAAAGTATAGTCAAGGCATTAACTTCCTGTGAGAGAGAATGAGACATGCCCTGGACATGTGCAGCCATGTGTGAGGTGCCCAGAGCACTCAGGAGCCAACCCACGCCTCGTTGTCGCCCACTTGTGACCTTAGTTGTCTATATGAATAGAATGGCCTTTATTTAAAGAATCCCATAAATAACAAAGAGATATGGAGATCAGTTGTAATGCAACTAGTAATGCTAATGACATGTTTAAGACTTTAATAAGGAATACACATCATACCTATAAACCATCCAGACTCCCACGATAGGTCCTCTGTATCATTTCTTGCTTTCTGTAGAATCCATCCCACCACTGCTGCACAGACAAAGGCCACCTCTATTTACTAAATCTAATTACAATGATATCTGGAGTGCTATACTCACATCATGGCTGACATCGAAGATCGGGGACAAATCGGACAAATAGAAAAGTTATTGTAACCCATCTATTATGACCTACATTTTACAAAACTCCTGAAATGGGCACTGACGCTCCAGTGAGATCACAAAGTAAAATCTTAATTTTTTTAGTTCTGTTTTTTCCTTTTATTTTAAAAATTCAGTCTGAATATTGCTTATTAATATTTAATGTAGTAAATGTGATTATATATTGTAAAGGATGCGGCTAGCTGGGTAAGTGGGCAAGAACTAGGGGCTGGGCAACAATTAGAGGTAAGGCAGATGGGCAGGTCTTGTGGGCAGCAAGAGCAGGGCAAAAGTAATGGGCAGTTCAGGTTGGCAAGAAGCATGGACCAGGTCAGTGATAAATTGAATGGGTGGAGTAAGAGGTCAGGCAGGGGGGCAACGTACCGCCTGTGCTGAGTATTGCAGTGCGCGACTCACAGAGTGCATGAACTAAACTAAGCTATGTTTTGATGCTTTATCACAATGTCCTCCAATGTGCAGGAACCGCCTCAAGGCAGGAATTAATTTTATTTTATATTCTTCGCAACACTGGCAGGTATGAGATCAGGTCATGTGCAAAAAAGGGGAAGGCCTGCCCACTGAAGGGCCCATGTCAGACCAGGCCTACTGACAGCCTCCCACTCCCTAAAGGACCCTGCAAAATGCTCCCTGGTGTCCCCATATCTAGGACATGAGGGAACAACATTGTGATGGCATGGCATGATCCCGAAATCAGGATTGTTCCATAGAAATCAGGTCCGATAGTAGACCTGGTCTAGTGATTAATCATTGAGTTTATATAATTAGAGAATTCTTCATCCAAGGAGAGATCTGACTGCCGTTCTGGGGTCAATAAAGAATGTTTTTCTCCTTTGTTAAAAAATGGGAAAGCATGTTTTGCTTTCTTTTGGGTCAACAGCAAAAACCGATGTTAGAAAGACTGAACTCGATGGACACGTGTCTCTTTTCAGACATGTAACTATGTACTATGTAGTATGTAGTGAGCTAGAACACAAATCGCTGCATTTAGGCCAAACAAGCCGTTTTTAAATATTCTCCAGTTTAGGTCAATTTAATGTTTTTGGATACGCTTTATAAATCATCACAATCCGTTACAAACATTCCCATAGGCTATAATGGCAACGTCTGTAGATAAATCATTTGGGAAGTCTTTGTAACAGATTGGGATCATCATTGGAAAATCCAAAGATATTAAATCGAGGCTTCAGTGAAGGTCACACCATGGATATCAAATGATTTAATATCTGGTAATTCACTTTATAACCAACAAGCCATCATGTTTTCATACACTGAATCTTCAGAACGCGAGATTCACGCTGATTACACGAGAAATATCCCAGCTTTCTAATGTGGTTTAATCCCTATAGTGGGCATTATGGATTACCAATTAAAGAATTGTAAATGTAACCATTTAACTCTAACAGTGACTGGAAACATGCTCGTCCTCAGCTCTTCCTCAACATCCTCTTACGGCATAACGTTTTGGAATTCCCTTTTTATGTCCTTTAATTCTCTGCTTGGTGTTAATAATATTTGTTACAAAATATACCTTCCCTTTAACAATATAACTTCTAGATGGATATTCTCTGTTCTCATTTTTTATTTTGATTTTTTTGCTAATTGAATCGAAAAATCCACAATTGTTTTAATGATAGCGCCGTCCTATTCTGTAGCGCTGATACTTGATTCCCATTATACTGCAATATCACAGCAGTATCTGCAGCACTCCACCCTCTCCTAATGAAGCCGCGTGCAGAGAACGCCATGCATGCTATTGGGTGCACAGGGCACATGTGTTCAAGGAATGCAATAAGACTGAGTCTGCAAGTATGAGATCTGGACCACATCAGTTGCTAGGTGACTGACCAGGCAAATAATGAGAGAATGAATACGTACATCCCAACCAATGTCTTGTGTGATGCTAAGATTCCCATTGACTTGCAGTCATCCCTATTCATAGATTATTGCAATTGATTTGTTTAACCCTCGGCAGATGAAGGTCAGTAGATAGCACAAGGTGTGCGGAATAAATGCTGATATCTGCAAAGTATACATTGCTCCCTCGAAAGAGAACCAAAAACAGGCCGCTCGTACGGATGTCGAGGAATTGTTCAGTTTTTGCTTTCCTTTCAAAGAACTAAAAATATTGTAACTTAAGGGTTTTGGTTTTGACACAGAAACCTTGGAAACAAGTAGAGTCAGTGATGAATGGGGTAGTAGAGTGCTAGCTTTAAAATCACCCAGGAGTCTGGAAAGCTTCATTCATGAAGATCCGTATGGATCTCGATACCTTGGACTCTCTGATCCTGAAAGATCCTGACTACCTGCCCTCATTGCTTTGGCCGGTCATATAATAAGAAAAGTCCTCTTAGTAAAATGATTGGGTAAAGTGTTTTATCAATGGATGATGGGAGTTATGGTCAGCCCTTCTCACATGTCTATGATTACTGGGGAATACGTTGGACTAGACACTGATTGTGTATGCACTATATTAATCCATTAACCCTGACATTTTCCAGGTATTCACACAATCCTCGCCCTATTTAACATGGGCAATGGGAGATGCTGTATTTAGATGAAGGCAGAGGTTCATGCCCAGACTATGCTTTAAGATACCTCTAGTCACCAGGGAGGGGTAAGTTCATGGTAAGCACACTCCTATCACTCTGTGCCAGGAGGTCTCACAGAGAATGTAGGGCAAACTCTGCTTTCTCTTCCCATCTCCCAAATTCTCAGCATTGAATCCTTCTAAGACACCTTCCCAGCCTCAAACGTCATCGATAACCCTTCTAAGAAACCATAGGTAGAGGTATTAAGCTATAAAGCTGTGTCACTGAATGGGTTAAATGTTAGGGTATCTAATGGTTTATTGGGGTTATTACCCTCTGAGTGCCAAGGAATAGGCAGTACATTGCTATAGACCCCCTCCCCCCCAATGATATTCATTAAATCACTGCTTGATATAAAACACAAACTGCGAGTATAGTTAAATAATAAGGACCAGTAATACACGAGATTCTCTGACACCCAATTACAATATTAAAAGGAATGTAAATCCAGCCATTGTCCGCTCTCACGTTACATTATTTAGTATAGACAGTTAACCCCTCTCTGGGAAGAAATGGGGCTATTGCATTAACCCCATGCAGTATGGCTTGCTGCAGTCTCTGTGCGTGGGGGAGGTGTAGGGACACTGCAATGCACCTGCAGTAAAGCTGCTGGGGGTGGGGGTTTACTGCAGTAAATGTTCTATTGGAATAACAAGGGGCTGCTTCTCCTAATGATAACCTCCAAGAACAGACAGAGAGACATTAAGGAGAGGAATTAACTCTGGCTATATTAACCCTTGCAATGCTGTTGGCATGCAGATACATCCCGACCTGTTTTTATCTTCATGCAGACTATCTACAAACATACTATTATTAACCTCTTGGCTGCCATCGTGGAGCTTGGCGTGGCTTCCAAGTAACTTTACTAAAGGGTTAACAATCCCCGCATTAATTCCGGAACACTGCATGCAGCTCCTACCTTTCTCGCTTCTTTGAGTTGGTGTAGCCATGCTGCAGACTGCGAGGAGAGGTGTGTGTGCGTGTGATTGGGGTGCAAGTGTCGCGTGTGTTGTTACGGACCTGTGTGTCTCTTCCTCTGGGGGATGTGGAGATTTGGATGAAGTAATAAGGTGAGCGTGTCGTGTGTGTGTGTGAATGGGTGAGTGGATGAGGCTCGGGGACAGCTGAGCAGGATGGAAGTGAGATATGGGATACAGAGTTGCGAGGATGCTCTGTATGTGTGTGTGCAGGGTATATGTTACTGTGTTACTGCAGCCCAGGAGTCACACAGCTGGGTTAGGTGGGAAGAGGGGGGGGGGGAGTCTCTTCTACATTTATTTTATCTCTCTCCCTCTCTCCCGTGGGGCTCTCTGAGACAGCCAATCACAGGCGTCTTGGGATACTGACAGCGCTGTGATTGGCTCCCAGCTTTGGCTTCTAACTGCAGCTGATTTAATACTTAGTGCAGACAAGATGCGGGAGAATTTTTTCTCTGCATTTACATTATCCTCGTTCCTCTCTTCTCATTTGCTGCTTATTATTCCTTCATCCAATTCTTTCTTCCATTCACTTACATGTTCCCCTCGCATTATATCTTTTTCTCTTTCCAATTTTATTTATTTCTCAGGTCATTCCCAGCACTTATCCTTATTTAACCGAACGGAATTCTCTCTACAGATTTTAAATGCGTTTTCACCTTGTACCCCTAAAATTTCCCCACTCAATCCCCCATATACCACATCCTCAATCCCACCTAATCAATCCCCCATACACCCCTTCCTCAGTCCCCCATACACCCTTTTGTCAATCCCCCATGCACCCCTTCCTCCATCCCCCATACACACCTTCCTCAATCCTCTATACACCCCTTTCTCAATCCTTCATATACCCCTTCATCAATCCCCCATACACCCTTGTCTCAATCCCCCATGCAGCTCTTTCTCAAACCCCCATACACCCTTTCCTCAATCCCCCATACACCCTTTTCTCAATCCCCCATAAACCTCTTCATCAACCCCCCATTACCCCTTTCTCAATCCCCCATACACCTCTTTCTCAATCCCCCATACACCCCTTCCTCAATCCCCCATACACCTCTTTCTCAATCCCCCATACACCCTTGTCTCAATCCCCATGCAACTCTTTCTCAAACCCCCATACACCCCTTCCAAAATCCCCCATACACCTCTTTCTCAATCCCCCATACACCCCTTCCTCAATCCCCCATACACCTCTTTCTCAATCCCCCATACACCCTTGTCTCAATCCCCATGCAACTCTTTCTCAAACCCCCATACACCCCCTTCCTCAATCCCCCATACAACGCTTTCTCAATCCCCCATACACCCCTTCCTCAATCCCCCATACAACGCTTTCTCAATCCCCCATACACCCCTTTCTCAATTTGGGTAAACCAAATGTTTTGTTTAAAACAAACTCAATGTGATCCTAATAGACTAATAGACAATCCCAATTCTAATAGACAATAGAGTTTCTGCTCAATTCTTGGCGTAAAGCTTAGGATCTGCCTTCATAAGTGATATCAGACTAACTTTGGCACATCTACCATTAATTTGCCAGGTTTTGAGGAGGTTATAATTTATGTCTGAAGATCTTTGAGTATGGTGCCAGCTGTCATACACTGAAATGCTTTTATAGAGTAGAACGTGTGAGTGTGACCAATTCTCATAGTAGACATTTGTAAAGCCACCAGGGCCGGGGACATTTCCTTCAGCTAGAATTAAAATGTTTTTCTCAATCCCCTCATTGGTTTGCAGAGATCTTGATAAACTGAATGGTATCTGGGAGAAATCATAAGATAAAAGAAATGTCTCCATAGTTGGCACTGTGGGCTGGGAGTATTTGGACTGATTTTAAGTTATAAAGTCTTCTATCATATTCAGTTTATTATATTGTTAATGAATGGGTCTAAAAGGTAAGTTGCTTGCGTTTGGATTCTTGCAGAGATTTACCAACAATAATGAAGAGGCTTTATTACCATTATTACCATTTGAGTAAAAACTTTATTTTAATCTAGAGAGATACAAATTGCTAAATAAAAGTGAGGGGCGTTTAGTTCTGCCCTCACGACCTCCACCATTCATGTCTGAGGGGAAGAATTGCTTTTGTTAAGGTAAGTTCAGATCGTGTACCCTTTCAGTTCTCAAACCTCAGCGATTGGAATGAATAAATCTAAAATCTCAATTTCCGACCATACAGTGGAAATAGGAACTATCAGATTTGCATTCTCTAAAACACGGTAGTTAAAAAAATAGTCAAAAGATTTAACGCCCCCATTCTTCATTGTAATATTGTCCTTTAATGTCCAAGGAATGAAGGATAAGCCTTTCTGGCACAGCAGATGTTTTTGAACTACATTTCCCATGATGCTCAACTATTGCTACCAGACTGCCTGCGTTCAGATAGATTGATTGGCTCCCTGCACAAATAAACTGAGCCAGGCTTCTCCTCAACGAGAAACGAAGAATAGGCTGATTCATGGTCACTTAAATAAAAAACCGTCCTTCCTACTACATTCATTATTGATTCATACACAGAAGGCACTATGTTACTTTAAAGAGTCATTTCCCTTAAAGAGGTAACGGCAGGGGTTCCAGAGATCAGAATGTGCAGATACTGAGTCTGTATGAAGATCCACACATTACTAATTGCCATAACCAATCTTAGAAACTCACACTGTGTGCTGCCATTGGCATTGCGGGCAGGCGTGCTGTGATTTGCAAGCCGGCGGCCTATTGTAAACCTTCTCTTATTTCCTCACTGTCTTATTGCTTATTTTACGGTGAGGGTTTTTTTTTTTTTTTATTGTATTTTAGCTCTTTAAATTTCTGTCTGGAATTTATCAAAATGAATGGATAGTGGCTGCGTGGAGAATACTTTGAGACAAACTTCTTTAGAATTATTAGTTCAGAAATGATTGATAACAGAAATATTGTAAGTGATTTATTAAAAGCAAAGCAAACATTTTTAGTTGATTGAGCTTAAAGTGGCGCAACCAGTCGCAGGATTCCACTGGTTTCTATGGCGATTGCTCCAGTCTTTAAATCAATAATCTCGCATGTTTATACAGTTTCTTTCAAATAATTACATCAGCTCAAAGCTGATACAAACATCTCTTCAGTCATCGAACGGATTTTATTCCTGAACTAAGTGGAAAATCTAAATCAAGAATATACTAATTACAATTTAATTATTTACTTGTCATAATTCAACAACTGTCCATACCCAGTGATAGTGTATGCTAATAAAGGATGAAAAACTAAATTGGAATATTTCCTCAATTGCTTATCTGCTTGGGTTTATCCTTAAAACATTCCTGAATGTCCGTTCCAAACGTTTACTGAGATTTCTGTTAAAGTCTTTAGAAAAATAGCAATATCCCATAATGTGAGACGCATTGAACCAGGCAACAGGATTTATTAAATTAGCAAGATCTCCGTCTCAACGAATGTCGGACATCTTGTTTCGCAGTCTTTTACCCATGACCCCCAGGAACGATGTTTGGATTGCCGAGACTCTGCCCTGCAATGTCTGCAATCAGAATAATGCTGATTCAGCTAAAAAACATCCCCTATCACCTAAAATGACATCCTCTGTCTTCAAAATTAAACTGGCTCAGTGCTGCCACCTGGTGGCATATTTTTGTATAGGGGAAAAAAAGACTATTCATCTGTCTGACTATGTAGCTACCTGCCTTTATTGAGAGACTCTTGTATTATCCAATCATTCTAGAGCAGGGGGGTCCAACTGCAGCACCCAAGATGTTATTAGATTACAACTCCTATAATTCTGTGCTGTAAGAGTTATTGCCAAGTGTGGCGAAAGTAACCTCGCCACTAGCTTTTGGAGGGGCCTCTTTGCCAGCCTCCTACCCTGTGACTATGGACCCCTGCAATAGACCTGGCTAAAATACTTTAAACAGGCTCGTTCGTGGGACTATATGGTTCGTTTACCGAACAGCCACACGAACCAGAGACCACCCTGGAGCTTGTTAAGCATAATTGATACATTGTTGCAATTTCCACCTCTATGGTCTAAGTCTTCGTCTGGGTGGCCGCAATTCCTATGGAGGACCACGACGTGGCGGCCATCTTGTTCGCATGGACCAAAACCGCAAAGAGACTTCAGCCGCGAATGCCCTGGAACTATTTTCGGCATGAAAACTTTGCAGTTCCCGGTTGGTCCTTCAGCGGCACTTAGCCGCGATTCTATGGAACTGTTTTCGGCTATGGGACCATGCCTGAGGTCAGTCAAATAAATGACTTCCAGGAAATTCCTGAACCCCTGAACTGATCTGGGTGATTTTTGGATATGTTGGTCACCCAGATCAGGGCTATCAGAGGATGAAACAGTGAGCAGTGAGGAGCAGGAAGGACCCCAGGGAGATGCCCCACATCGGCCCCATAAGGTAAGGAGCAATAAAGAAAAGTATGTGTGTGTAAGTGTGTGTGTGTGTATGTCTGTCAGTGTGTGTGTGTCTTTCTGTCAGTCAGTGAGTGTGTTTCTACCTGTGTTAGTGTGTGTGTGTGTCTGTCAGCAAGTATGTGTGTGTCTGTGTGTCTGTGTGTGTGTGTCTCTCAGTGAGTATGTGTATGTGTCTGTCAGTGTGTCTGTCTGTCAGTCAGTGAGTGTGTGTGTGGGGGGGGTCTGTCTGTCTGTGTGTGTCTGTCAGTGAGTATGTGTGTATGTCTGTCAGTATGTGTGTCTGTCTGTCAGTGAGTATGTGTGTGTGTGTGTGTCTGCCTGTGTCAGTGTCTGTGTGTCTGTCAGCAAGTATGTGTGTGTGTGTCTGTCAGTGAGTATGTGTGTCTGTCTGTCAGTGTGTGGCTGTCTGTCAGTCAGTGAGTGTGTGTGTATGTGTGTGTGTGTCTGTCAGCTAGTATGTGTGTGTGTGTGTGTGTGTGTCTGTCTGTCTGTCTGTCAGTAAGTGTGTGTGCCTGTCAGTGAGTGTGTGTGTGTGTGTGTGTCTGTGAGTATGTGTGTGTGTCTGTCAGTGAGTACGTGTGTGTGTCTGTCAGTGAGTATGTGTGTGTGTCTGTCAGTGAGTGTGTGTGTGTGTCTGTCAGTGAGTGTGTGTGTGTGTGTGTCAGCAAGTATGTGTGTGTCTGTCAGTGAGTGTGTGTGTGTGTGTCAGTGAGTATGTGTCTGTATGTGTCTGTCTGTGGGTATGTGTGTGTATGTCTGTGAGTGTGTGTGTCTGTCAGTGAGTATGTGTGTGTGTGTGTCTCTCAGTGTGTGTGTCTGTCAGTGAATGTGTGTGTCTGCCTGTCTGTCTGTCTGTCAGTGAGTATGTGTGTGTGTCTGTCAGTGTGTTTGTGTCTGTCAGTGAGTATGTGTGTGTGCCTATCTGTCAGTGAGTATGTTTGTGTGTCTGTCTGTCAGTGAGTGTGTGTGTGTGTGTGTCTGTCTGTCAGTGAGTATGTGTGTGTGTCTGTTAGTGAGTATGTGTGTGTGTCTGTCTGTCTGTCAGTGAGTATGTTTGTGTGTGTCTGTCAGTGAGTATGTGTGTGTGTCTGTCTGTCTGTCAGTGAGTATGTTTGTGTGTCTGTCTGTCAGTGAGTATGTGTGTGTCTCTGTCTGTCTGTCAGTGAGTATGTTTGTGTGTCTGTCTGTCAGTGAGTATGTATGTGTGTGTGTGTGTGTGCGGCCCACATAAACGCACACCTTGTTTATGTGGTCCGTGCCACACTTTGAGTTTGACATGCTTGGTCTACATGATATAATAAAGATGAAATATTATAATACAGATAAATAATAACATGTATATAATTTGCAGCACATTGATGGAGGTATTTCCCCAGAATTTGATTCACAGATCAAGTATGCAGAAATACCCAATAAAGGGAAAAAGATATTTAAATCTGATATATTTATTAAATAAATAGTATGTAAATATTGACTAGTTTGTTGTTATTCATTTTTTTCCTCTATTGATCACTTCTCACCTGATTTGTGAATAAAATCAACATTTAGCAGCTGCCCCCAGACCATCAGTCATATTTGGTGGCACGGGCTGAAATCCCAATCACATTGCGCCAGGCGGTTATACGTCCATATGGCAGATCACAGTAAGGAATTCAGACAGACGGCTAATCGGCCTAAATTTGGACAAACTTCAATACGGCTGAAAACGAACCCACAAATCTATTACCGACCATTGTGTTTCAAAGTGCGAATAAATAAAATAATGAACCCAACTGCCCTTTCACTCATTTTATGTGGTTTAATCTCTGTGAATACAATAATATTCAGATAAAACAAAATTGAGTTGTTTTATTTACTGGGCATTTTTTGATAGCAGGTTCTTTTACACTTCTCTATTTCTGATTCTTTTTTCATTTCCTTAATTTTTCACTAAATCATTAGAAATCTCTCGATCAACTTGAAAGCTTTGAGAACTGACAAAAGAATTGCAGATTTTCATTGAAATTAGCCAAACCAAAAAAACAGCAGAAATGGATCATCATTGCAAGTCGACTGTTTTACCCCAGAATTTGTGATTTCCGTGTCAGTTGTGCACAATCACCTGTTTATTGACTAGACCTCAATAACAATAACCGATAACCTCTGGCGCTGGTTCTGCTTCCCATCCCCGAGTTCCGGCAGCCAAGGAGTCACGGCTCTGTAATAGCTGACGGCAAGCTTCCCTGGTGAAGAAGATCTTGCGAGGATAGCGACCTGTGATTGAGAATGAAGAGCAGAGCTGGGCTTTCTCACTGCACTGAATGAGCAATGCCAACGATGGCCGTCACCTGACAGATCTGTTAATAATATCTGCTAATTCTAACTTCCTCACCTTTCCAGACAGTCATTCACGAAGGGTGTAAAAATAAACTGTTAGTTTGTAGCTCATAACAAGTTCCATTAAATAAATGTGATAATTCTTTATTTCTCTAGCACAACGAGATCCCTTGTTTGCAGCATCTATGGTGCCAGAGAAAGCATTTCCAATTTAATCAGACACATCAGGCAGAGAAAGGACGTTTTAATGCTTTATGTAAATAATATACTGGAAAATATGCGCAAAAATAAGAAAAAACAAAATAAATTGCGACTACTTGCCTTCAAGCAGCAGACGCGAGGCCTGCTTCTCATTCTAAACCTCTGGGATCTTATCTCACACAGCTTTATGGAATATGGGAATAAATCATTTAAAGCAAACAGACTTTATCCTGACGCAATAGTTGATCAGATCAATAAACACTGTGATATTCAGACTTTCTATTACGCTTTATTTCGTAAGAAACTCCCATACTGCTAGTTACAATAATGGTAGGATAATGATTCTTAGCTGTTATAGAAGTTATAGCATAGTACCAGAGAGACTGGACTGCTATTCCCTTCCTCCAAACTGACCAACTTTTTACTTACTCCCTCCATTATAAAAATTCTGTGTGTAAAAGATTCAGGGTAAAACTATTTCCATATGACATGTCCTGCTATCTCTAAAACTACCTGATGTCTAGAGGGTAATTTAAAGGGACTCTCAAGTGTCAGGAAAACATATTAGTTTTTCTGGAACTGCAGGACCCTGTCCCAAGTTGCTGTGACTTACCGAAGTCCAGCGCCGATGTCCCTCGGCGCTGGGTCATGCTCTGCCTACTCTCCTCCCCCACCGATGTCAGCCGGTGGGGCAGACCTAATGTGCATGCATTATTCAGTGCTTTCCTATGGAGATTTCGGCGACACCTTTTGCATAGACAGCCACTAGAGGAGGACTTAACCCTGCAAGGTAATTGTTGCAGTTTATAAAAACTGGAATAATTACACTTGCAGGGTTAAGGGTAGTGGGAATTAGCACCCAGACCACTCCAATGGGCAGAAATGGTCTGGAGTGTCCCTTTACGGGACATTAAAGGGGCCTCTAGTCAGCAAAACTATTTCAGCTTAATTCTCTGCCATTTAGGAGTTAAATCAATTTGTTTATGCAGTCCCTACATGTAACTGACATAGCCTCCCTAAACACTTCCTGTAAATATTCATCTAACGTTTATACTTCCTTTATTGCAAATTCAGTTTAATGCAGAATTTCTTCTTCTTATTATTATTATTTTATTATGTATATAGCGCCATCAGATTACGTAGCGCTGTCTCCTGCTCTGTAAATAGCTTGCTAGATCCTGCAGGAGCCCCCTGTGTTTGATTAATGGTCAATTACAGAGCAGGAAATAAAAACTGGTAA
Source organism: Pelobates fuscus (assembly GCF_036172605.1). Taxonomy (NCBI): domain Eukaryota; kingdom Metazoa; phylum Chordata; class Amphibia; order Anura; family Pelobatidae; genus Pelobates; species Pelobates fuscus. The sequence continues at coordinate 3,971,028 of NC_086327.1, read as the reverse complement.
AGTCACATCTGATTGAAAATTAAACCATTTATTTTTCATGTGTCAGTCATAGTCCGGGTAAGTGTGGCTAGAGCTGCATAAGCAGAAACAAAAGTGATTTAACTCCTAAATGGCAGAGAATTGAGCAGTGAGACTGCAGAGGCATGATCTGTACACCAACACTGCTTCATTAAGATACATTTGCTTTGGTGACTATAATGCAGGGCTCGAGTCCTGCAGGAACGCGTGGGAACGGCGTTCCTGCACTTTTTTTAGTGCAGGAACGCCGTTCCCGTTTATGGTCCTGCAGGTCCTCGCATTTGCCGCCCCCAAATGTCCCCCCTGTCATGGGGGGCCCAAGAGGTGGCCTAATGGCCACCTGATGGACCTCCCCGGCCGGCTCTTGTCTCTCTCTGTCAGACGCGGCGAGGGAGCTGTGTCCTCTCTGCTCCCTCTCGCCGCGCCGTTTGCTGATGCAGGGAGCCGGAATATGACGTCATTTCCGGCTCCCGGCATCGGCAGACAGCCCGCGCGGCGAGAGGGAGCAGAGAGGACACAGCTCCCTCGCTGCGTCTGACAGAGAGAGACAAGAGCCGGCCGCACTGAAGCCCCACTGGACCCCAGGGACAGGTCCACGCCAGCTCTCCAGGTAGGGAGGCTGGGTGGACATTTTAAAATTAAAAAAAAAAAAATACAAATAATTTTTGTGTGTGTATGTGTGTGTGTCTGTGAGTGTATGTGTGTGTGTCTGTGAGTGTGTGTGTCTGTGAGTGTATGTGTGTCTGTGAGTGTGTGTGTATGTGTGTGTGTCTGTGAGTGTATGTGTGTCTGTGAGTGTATGTGTGTGTGTCTGTGAGTGTGTATGTGTCTGGGAGTGTGTATGTGTCTGGGAGTGTGTGTGTGTATGTGTCTGGGAGTGTATGAGAGTGTGTGTGTGTGAGTGTGTATGTGTCTGGGAGTGTGTGTGTGTCTGTGAGTGTGTGTGTGTGTCTGTGAGTGTGTGTGTGTCTGGGAGTGTGTGTGTGTGTATGTCTGGGAGTGTGTATGTGTCTGTGTGTGTATGTTTGTGTGTGTGTGTGTCTGTGAGTGTGTGTGTGTGTGTCTGGGAGTGTGTGTGTGTATGTGTCTGTGAGTGTATGTGTGTATGTTTGTGTGTGTGTGTGTCTGGGAGTGTGTGTGTGTCTGTGAGTGTGTGTGTGTCTGGGAGTGTGTGTGTGTCTGTGAGTGTGTGTGTGTGTGTGTGTGTGTGTATGTCTGGGAGTGTGTCTGTGTGTGTGTCTGTGAGTGTATGTCTGTGTGTCTGTGAGTGTATGTTTGTGTGTGTGTATGTGTCTGGGAGTGTGTATGTGTCTGTGAGTGTATGTGTGTGTGTCTGGGAGTGTATGTGTCTGTGAGTGTATGTGTCTGGGAGTGTGTGTGTCTGGGAGTGTGTGTGTCTGGGAGTTTGTGTGTCTGGGAGTGTGTGTGTGTATGTGTCTGGGAGTGTGTGTGTGTATGTGTCTGGGAGTGTGTGTGTATGTGTCTGGGAGTGTGTGTGTGTATGTGTCTGGGAGTGTGTATGTGTCTGGGAGTGTGTGTATGTGTCTGTGAGTGTGTGCGTGTGTGTCTGTGAGTGCGTGTGTGTGTCTGAGTGTATGTGTATGTGTGTGTGTGTACCTGTGTGTCTGTGAGTCTGTGTGTGTGTCTGTGAGTGTGTGTGTACGTGTTTATATATGCATGCAAGTTTTGTTTTTTTCTGGTGGTGGGGTGAGGGTGGAACTCGAGTGAGTTCCCACACTTTATTCCCCAGGACTTGACCCCTGCTATAATGTCCCTTTAACATATTGAACCAACAGATACATTTACATTTACAGTATAGCAGTGCTGAGTAGCTTTGTGAATGTCGCTGTTTGTGCACAGAACGTGCATGCATGCGTACGTCATCTAGACGTTTAGCAAAATATAAAGTAAACAATATCCTTTTCTATTTTGATATCCCGCTGCCCGGTGTCTATATGTTCATTGATTGTCCTATGTGCTGTTTGTCATTCTAAGATGTGTATGTAACGTGAAAACTGAGAGTCATTAATGGGACAATAATCCTTCTCCCTGGCATCTTGTTATGAACCACTAGGAGCCATTCCTTAACTGGCAGCAATGTGAGAGACCGGCAAGCCAGGGCCTTATTTTGGCTTTATTATCTCAAGTCCCAGAAATGCTATTGGAGGAAGATAAGAAGGGGAGGGGAAGGGAAAATACAGAAGAAGTAGCAGAAACAGGTTACAGCCTATCGTGCGTTGGGAATATTTAAATATAGCAATGATGCGGGATGGTATATAGAAAAGATACGTTCAGTAAATATCGGGAGATTGAATTAACGATAACCAAGACTGAAAATAAAAACTCGATCAAAGAGTGAACTCATTGCTCCGCACACAGCGAGACGCAATGTTTGGACGCTGGTTGCAATGCTTTATGGGTTATTTACTGGTCACCAAACATTAAGGTATCTATAGGTAAAAGTATTTTGAATCCATGCGTGTGCTTGCGATATATATTGCACCGTATAGCTGCTTTGTATCTTTTTGTTTTTTCTGTTAAACCATGAAAATGAACATCTATTGGCTGTGTCAGGGCCCGGCAGGATTCGTGTTGGCGTGTTTGGTATAAAGGGAGCTCTGGGCAGTTAAATAGACCACTTCCAGCTGTGACAGCAAACACATATTCATCATTTATAGTATACAGGCTAAACATATGGAAAACTAGTGCACTCAACAGGAGCTGTCCAGGTGGACTCCTAAGGGCCGCATTTTATGTGTTGGACCCATTGTCAGAATTAACAGGTATTTGTTATGTTATTGTTTAAATGGATCCAAAACACAAATTGTCTTCAACCCACACTCTGAAAATGAGGCATGAACCTATTTATAATGAGCTATTACAGTGCCAGCTTGGCATTCAGGACATTATCCTGCAGTCTATGGCAAATCAGCTCTCACTATATATTCTATGATTACATCAATATTTCTCTTTCTCAAATGTTCCATCCGAACCATATTTTCTGGGTAATAATAACAGTTTGGAGTGGGTGCTCAGAGCCGTGCCAAAAACAAAACCATTGTAAATATAAAATAAATACAAACCGGAAGCCAAAACGAAAAATACTATCACTATTGGCTGAAATCAGACGCAGATCCCCCATGTTCAACCTTCCACATAATTCTCGGTAGACACCCAACCTAAATTAATTCCTAAAAATGCCTTGTTGACTCCAAGGTGACAAATAGACGTATCCTTTGATCATGAACATTAGCTATTAACCCTGAATATCCTGTTTTACAAAAAAGGCATCCACACATTGTATTATCTACTAAATCGGATAAAGTAACCACCAAGAAATCCTGTGTTAGGACTCTGCCACCGCGCCGCACGCGGCGACCTTGCTTACCTCATCACAGCGAGCGCCATCATCTGGTCCCGGTCTCAAGATTGGCAGTGTGTCTGACGCTGCACGCTCCAGAGCAGCTTCCTTATATGTGTGCTGCACCCGGTCATGTGACCCGACACACAGTGATGAAACTCCTCCCACGTGTTGTGGTTAACGCTAATTGGAGATTAGCCAATCAGACACACCCTGCGTGTATATAAGCTAACCCCTCCCTTGCCTCAGTGCCCTGTTGTGGTCTTTGGTTTACCATTGAGCGTTGCACTTCTTATTTGGATTTCCTGGTTACTGATATTTGGCTTTGTCTCTCGTTATTCCATCTCTCTGTTTCCCTTGACCTCAGCTCGTGTTTTGACTATCCCTTTTTGCGTAACCCGACCATTCTAGGGATCGGTATTGCAATTCTCTCTACTCTGTCCGGTCTGCATGTTAGGGTTCCCTAGTGAATGTTACATCCTGGCATAAAGTACAGATGGAGAAATTTATTTGGCTCAGTTTAATAAATATCTCAGATTTTTTTTTTCAATAGTTGCTTTGTTCAGCTCATTGAAGTGGTCTGGGGGCATGGTCCCAGGTAAGAATTTAGTGAGGTCACTGCTCAAGCTTATTTTCTAACAGGAGTAAAGCAGACCCCCAACAGTTCGATTTTTGCGGTCTAGTCCTGCCGCCCCTCTTTAGTCCCTTGGTGTCCTGCATCTGTGGACATCATCAAACTGTCCCCTGGGCAGCACAGCATTAGATGCACTTGCACTGTACACTCAGACCTTGCATGGCCCTGAAGGTTGGGAGCCAACCAAGAAGCCCACCCACCTCTTCTCTGAGTACTTTTTTTGCGTGTACCTGCTCATATTGGCTTCAGTAGTAACATGGGTCACATCAACGGCAACACCCCTCAGCGCCACATCTGCCCCATCCCGATTTCCCTGTCCCAGTTGTTGGAAGGTATAGTAAACCTTTCATTTTAGGTTTTATAGTAAATATTGGTTGCTTTGTGATTTTACAGTAAAATAGGATCGGTGATTAATGGAATCATTTGGAGAGAAGAAAGGGAAGTGAGTTAGCGGGGGCAGGGAGAGGAACCAAGGTTATTTCGTTTTTTATTAACATGCCTTCTTAAAAAACGAGTTTGCAGAGATTTTTTTAAAGGACTTGAGGCTGGAGGAGAGTCTAATGGAGTGACGAAGGGAGTCCTAAGGAAGTTTTGTCGTGGTCAAATTGTCAACAGCCCTCTATGCAGAGCATTTAAGGGATATTTTTTGTGTGAATACTTTGGCTCCATTTAAATACAAAAGGTTAAGCAATGTTAAATGATAAACAGCAAAAACTATCAGGAATTATTATTTATTGTGCTTGTCCTTCTTGTTCCTCCCCTGCAGAGAATGACTTGGTTTTACATTGAATTAAAAGCAGCAAGGTGTCCCTTGCCCATTGCCGTAAGAGACTCATCTCACCAATCAAACCACTGCCAGCCATCTGGCATTGACACGCCCAGGATAAGGGATAATTGGGTCAGTGTAGGTAGCTTCTGCAAATTTCATTTTTATATTATTTTTATATGTTGAGCACATGCAATTTAACATTATGGGACATATTCACTAAGATGATAATTGTGGGCCATCGACAGGGGGAATTTAGACCAAAATAGCTCAATTGGACACTTCCCCTTGTCAGTTCAACACAACATGATATTTATAGAGAAGAAAACAAACGTTCCAGTTTTAACCTCAATAGCAATCATTAAAACTGATTAAAAACATCAAGACATTGAAGAGAATAATTGTATAAAATTAGATTTAATATATTAGTTGCATATGGCATTTAATTAAAGTTCTTCTATGGTTTCGATTAATTTAAGCGAACACTTTTCAATATATTTTACTTTGAGTCGTTTAAATCCCACAGGGGTACTTTCAATGTTACTTAGTAAATCTACATAGTGTGTTTATGTATAATAGGAAATCAATGTATTGTTCGTTAAATGTTTACCAATATAATGTACTTTTTTCAAATTTGCATCATATATCACCATTATATAACAATGCGTGGTTTAAAAAACGAAGTGAAACAAAATATAAAAAACTGCAAAATGTATTATGGAGATATTTAATCATCCTCTCAATTTTCTGCTATAGGTTTGTCTAAATATTCATTTGTTTATTTATTGTTTAGCTATAAATTTCCAACATTCAAAACATTTTGGCAATAAAGTGGAATGGCAAAGGTCCGAAGAACCCACCACATTTAATTCATACACGTGTTGTGTTAATTTGTGATAAAAATCCCACATCAGACCAGGAGATCAGCGTTCTAAGCCTTTGGTGAAGCGCAGGTTTGACCAGTTTAAGGATGTTATCACATGTACCCCTTGCATAGCAGAAATCCGATCTTTGTTCAGGAAAATAACGGAGCCTCCACCTCTCATTCATTTTATCTGAAGATCATAAAAAGGAAACGTTGTAACTCATTTATTGTAGTTCCAAGAATATCTGCTGTGTGTTTCAGTCTATGTTCTGTCTCCTCGTTCTTCAGGTGAATTGGGTGCATTGATAGCTGAGCGCTAATGTATGGGACCACAGGAACAGCTCGCAGGTGCAAAAACCAGGGATCCAAGCCAGGTATAAGCCACACACCCTGTTACCAAGTATACACAACAATGAATTCAAATTCATCACATTCTAGGAAATACAACCAGTAATTGTGAACCCAGTAAAAAGCTAAACAGCCTGTTCCTGACCCTGATTTATGCATGTCTCATTGAATGCTTATCTCCCCAAATACTCCCACTTGCACTGATACTGTAATAGGCATTACTTAGGGAATTCCATATGTTAGCTGCCCTCACTGTAAGTCCTTATACTAAATATAAATAAGGAAAAAGACTTACCTCTCACACAGGGAAAGAAAACAGCAACCAAGCTATAACCGTCTGCTAGACAGGCCTACGGAAAAAAAGTTGCATTAGGAAAAATACATAGATACTTGATATATCACTTTTTCCCAATTATTGTAAACCTTTCTGTTGCTCGCTCATAATTAATCTTTAAATGCTATCATTTTGTTTTTGTAATTCATTCTTTTCGTAATCCATATTTTATTGCAGATTAGATTGTATACGATGGGCATGTGTAGAAAGTTAATAGGCTCACCCTACAGTCAGGTTATGTATAAAGAGAAGAGGATGGGAAGTATTAATAGCGAAAAACACATTTACTTTCTAATTCAGACATTGGCCTTGATTTAACATTTTAAAATGACTGCATGTTATGAAAAATATTTTACCATTCAGTATTAGACCATTTTTGAGCAGTTTTAACACTGAATGAGGGTCTCTGGCCACCAAAAGCCCCGCCCCCACTGGAGGTGTGATTAAGGCAGAGATTACACATTCCTTACAGCCATACCGATTCATACCAGCAATAGGCGCTGTGATAGGCTGAAAGCAGTCAGGTGACACTCTTAACCAATCACAGCCACCCATTGTTGCTCAGGATAATACTTTCTCATTAGTCCAAGCAGCACAGAGGAGATGGGCTGCTAGAGACGCTTGTTTAGTATTAAAACATGAAAAAAATTGCTTAACACTTAATAGAAGGACAGCACCAGGGGACTCTGGACACTATAACCACTTCAACGAGATGATACAGTGTATAAGACTAACCCTACAAGTAGCTGTTCAATGTTTGGCCCTGATGCTGTTCTTATGCTATATTTCCCATAATGCTCAGCCAGTTAAAGGTCCATACTGACAGGACCATGGTCACTTCAGGCTCAGAGTTATACATACGTCTCATTGAAGCTCTGAACGATCCTTCTTCTTCAATAGGTTCGCCGGTTCTGTAAAAAAAATAAAGGAGCAGAGTTGATTTTAAAGAAGACTAGGGTTTTGGCCCCATAGGCTAGGGCAGTTAGAAGGGGCTAAAAAGTGGATTTAGGTTTTAGCTAAGCTGTAGAGATTTACAAAGCAGAACTGGCACACATAGATCAGAGAGTCCTTACCTGTTCCCAAATGATCTGGAACTCCACAACGGCACATTAGAAAACCGTGCACCCAAACGTTGGTGAGTAACATGGAGACACTTGAATCCAAATCACAGAATGACAATGTTTTGTCCCTCAGAATTGGCTTTACACCAAGCCATCTTCTCATGGTTTGCCAAAGGCCGTTACAGGGGCTGACGTATTGCCAGGCAGTGATTTGGAATTACCTATTATCTATTGTTATTTATCACAACGTTGATATAGGATGCATATAAGATCCAACATAGTGTAAACAGTTACAGTGGCATAAAAACAATAGATTTTAAATCCTATTCATCCACCTATCTTACTGTACAGTCAAAACTGCTCCAAGAGTTTCTGTTACAATCAATAGACGTTCAATCTGCTGAAAGCGGATCAGCGGACAAATTTAGGTTTATTTCAAAGAGAGAACAAGTGTAGTCTGTAGTTTAGATAAGATTGTATTTTTAACACATTCTCCTGCCAACTCTTTTGCAACAATGCATACATTATGCGGCGTCATATGAGTCCGGGCCATAAAAGGATCCAAATAACTGCGCGTACGTTATGTTTCATTGACCAGCAAATATTTTCTGTTCCCATGGCAGAGTACCCTACATGTGAAAGACTGACTGGATGGCCCTGTATGAGTACTCGTATTATTAGATCTTGTCCTGCAGACAACGTTCCCGCAGGATATAATCTAGAGGAAAATTAATAGGAATTAATTTGGTCTCACAGCTAATCTGCTAGCACAATAATAGAGGGGTGTTTTTTTTCTGAAATCTCACCTGAATTAATCCTTTTTAGCTATTTTAATTCAGTAACAGGAACTATTTTGATCACAGCAAATTGAGACCTCAATTTAATATTTTTGGATAAACATTTAAAATTGTTGATTTCAAAATATTAAAATGTCAAACAAAATATCATGTATAAACATATATTTAAAAAAAAATCTACGTTTTTCAAAATATTTAATCATTGTAATAGTTTACCCAAAAATATTAAATCATTTGAAAAGTGTATCCAAAAACATTAAGACCTCGATTTAATAAACTTTCTAAATGATTCAATACTGTTAGAAAAACCTTCTAAACATTCTATCTATGGAAGTCGCCATTCGAGTCTATGAGCATTTGTGGAGAGAAATCAATTTGAAACAAGTTCTAACTGTATGGAATCATTTGGAAGCTCATTCAATCGAGGGCTAAAGTGGGGCCTAAATATGACATAAAATGGTATAAAATAAAAAATGTAAAAATGGCAGAGAGAGAGAGGATGAGAAGAAAATGAAATGGGGAACAGAGTTACCTTTGATGCTGGTTGAATTTACAACGACATTTTCGGCCTATAAATGCAAAACATAGATTTAAGAGATTTATATATATTTTTAGGTGTTAGTAATCCGGATGGGATGCCTTCCATATTTATCATTTCTAATTATTAATTTAATACTAGCTGTGCTCTATATTCAGAGATATGCATCAGATGTCATTTTAGAGTCAAATTGTTATCATAGGAGATATTAGTCCATGTTTTTTTAGAAATTCTCTCGTCTGTTGCCTCACTGTTATCGCGGATCGCATTGAACACAAGACGATTTTCTAGCCAATAGTCTTTTATTTGTAACCATGGGATGTAATCCTGAGGACCCTATAATTTGATTCCTGTCAACCAAAAAACCCAACACCATGCAACAACCTACCAGCCAAGCTCAAAACTGGAACAATCTCGTAAAATAACATTGTGAGCATCATGTCCTGGCTGTGAATGGGCTCTTGTGATCACTGATTAAAGGAAGTAAATGTCAGAATGAATTACTTTAGATGTGTATAAGTGTTGCAGGTTCACCTAATTTTGGGAAACGAGGGCAAGTAAGAGTTTGGGAGATTTTGAAGCTTAGATTATGGGGGAGTTGGGATGCATCTACTGCAGATATGTAAACGAGGTGTGTGGAATGATAAATGCATGTTTTGTGGATGAGTGGTAACTAGCGACAAAATACAATTATTGCAATTGTATGATGGGCTGAGAGTGATGGGTGTGTACATTTTATTCCCTGTGTGAATCAGATCATGTCACCCACTCACATATTCCTACTTGGGTTTTTGGGTCGGTGTGTAAAGCATTACATCTATAACTTGTGCTTGCAGAGTTTATAACGCAGGCTAAACAAATCTTTAATTACATTAAAGGATCACTATAGGGTCAGGAACACAAACATGTATTCCTGACCCTATAGGGTTAAAACCACCATCTAGCCCCCCTGAACCCCTCATGCCTCCATAAATATAGTAAAAATCTTACTGTATTCAAGCCAGAAGCTGTAGATCTGCATGCTGTTTGCCTCAGAAAAAGAAACAAGCAGTCTGCTGACATCATCAGAAGTGGTAGGCTGATCCAATCACAAAGCTTCCCCATAGGATTGGCTGAGACTGAAAAGAGGCAGATCAGGGGCAGAGCCAGCACAATTCAAACACAGCCCTGGCCAATCAGCATCTCCTCATAGAGATGAATTGAATCAATGAATCTCTATGAGGAAAGTTCAGTGTCTGCATGCAGAGGGAGGAGATACTGAATGTTTGGATGCATTTTAGGCAGCCATGATCCAGGAAGGATCTCTAACAGCCATCTAAGGAGTGGCCAGTGAAGTTATCACTAGGCTGTAATGTAAACACTGCATTTTCTCTGAAAAGACAGTGTTTACAGCAAAAAGCCTGAAAGTAATGATTCTACTCACCAGAACAAATTCAATAAGCTGTAGTTGTTCTGGTGACTATAGTGTCCGTTTAATTATCGCAATGCACGCAATTTAATGGGTTTAAATTAATTTGGAGATTTTCTTGAGCTGGTCAGCGAAGTTGGAGAATGTTTTCATTCTTCATTTTTAATTTTCAGCTATCGACTGTGTGCACTGCATGGTTTAGTGAATGAGCCCTTCGTTTCAATTTGCAACGCTGTTTTTGTCTTACTTGGCAGAGTAAGAATATAATAAAAATGTCAATAAATGACATTGACAAAAGGGCATAATGGCAAAGGTCACCAGGGAATAAATTAACACTCTAGGCTAATTACTGCTATTGATCCAAATGTTACCGTGGTGACAGTGTACTTAGATTGTAGGCGGACCTCATTTGTGCTATTGATCATGTGAATGAGGCCTGGCATAGATTGTCTGAATATAAATTGTCCCTTATCATGTTCACAATATATATATTTGTTATATCTGTTTCCTACAACGGGATAGAGATAGTAACACAGTCTAGGAAGAAGGGCTCGTTGTGAAGATCCCATGGGTGAGATCATTTGTCAGACTGAGATGTGGCTAGTACAGTTATAGTGAAGGACTGTCTAGTTAGAGAGTTAGCACCAAAACAATATTTAGGAAAATCCTCGCTTTCTGTAAGGCTTGGTTAGTATCCGCAGGTAACATTTTTTTGCTGAATCTATGGATCAAGCTAAATAAAACGTGAAATGAGTTAACCCTTTTTTTGACATCATCGAGTAACTGCTGGTTTCCATTTGGAGTTGTCTATGTTTGTATGGTGTGTATTTTCACTTTAACCACTGACTGAATGGATAATAAATTGTGTCCATTATCTGTCTGCACCGGTAATCCAGTCATTTTGTTTTGGCTTCGGTGCACGAACATTCCTTTAAGGAAAGGGGTAATAAAGTGATTTCCTACCCAGCACTGTGGCAGTCAGCGAGTTAAACATGCAGTTAGAAGGATCTCGTCAAGCTCGCTATAATGTTGCCATAAGAAGAGCGTTTACAGCGCAACATTCTAAGCATTTGCAGAAACCTTCCATTGGTTGCCATGGTGATTTCTCCACATTTAGGAATTTGCCGTTGAATTGCACTTTATAACTAACTCCTGATGTGTCTGGTAGACTATACAACAAGGTCTTTCTATGAGAATTCGTGCCCATAATTCACTCACTCAGGATAATAAGTATTCCGAGGATAAAAAGAACTCCAGCGAAGACCAGACCTCCGATCCGAAGAGACGTGTAATCTACAATAGAGGAGATAAAACATAAATAAATCACGAAATACCAAGATTCACCGATACAGTAATAGCTTTAGGTATACTATCGCAACACCTTAATTAATCAAGAACGAGCAGCATTTGGCAACCAAGCTTACAAAAATCATTAGCCACACTATGCACATTTTATACCAAGAGTTATCTATTTTGGAGGAAAAATCAATATTCCCAAACACTCCCTGAATTCACTCATCAATTTATTTTGGCAGGATATCCCTCTGAATTGTGCCATAGTTGTGTGTTCCATCATTCGTGAATCATAGTTGAAGGTTAATTTAAAGTCAACTTCAGTTACAGTTTGGGCAACAGCTGCGTTGTAATTTGAGCGATATGAAGGGTAAATCCGGCGTAATTCACTTTCGTAAATACCAAAGGTTAAAAGGCTGAGAAAATAGGGCAGTTTTTGCATGTGTCTGATTAATTTCTCTTTAGTAAATTTGATATAATTCTGATACAAATTAGATTCGACACATAATTTCTATATATTTAATGTGAGTCGTTTTAATGTCACTGTGCAATCTAAACGATAATATTAAAGCCTTCTTATAAATGTGTTCTATTTAGATTAAATACTATGAGGTCATACCAGAAAAATAATAATATTAAAGTTTTAATTTAAGGTCTGACAGATTTCAATAAAACACTCGTCATGGAAAGGTCCCCATAAAATATTGTTACAATGAGCAGAACCGTTCTAGAGTCGCACAACCAAAACCAACAAATTATAAAGAAGATCTGCAGAAAATGTCACCAAAATTCTATCACAGGTTTCACCCACAAGAATGCGGAAAGGGGGAGGGGTGAGATAAAAACCAGCGTGTCCATATTGTCTAGGTGTAAATTAACCTCAGGGGAGAAACCTTTCAAGACTAATATTAACCAGCTTTACAGAATTGTAACTTCCTAATAGAGAAACTAACATTACACATTGTCTCGCAACCTAAATCCTCTACTTTCCTGTTTTATGGGAAAAGCCATTATCTTCAGTTAATTAATTAATCATCTTATTTGGAATTCATGCCTGGATTAATGTCTATTACCAGAAGACTTATCCCAAAATAGAAACTATAATTGCTGCAGACTCTAAAACACTGAGTGTTTTGGGTTGAACATTTGCCCCTTTTGCCCTCTGGTAATATAAATGTTTCACGGAGGGTCGATTGCCTGCTAGGGCCATTGTGTCTCTCGCTGGTTAAGGAACCATTTCGTCGCTCGGTAGGAGGGAGAGTTTGTTTAAAAAGTTGGGTTCCTGTGAGGCTGGAAACAATAGTGTCTAGCCACATAGTCAGACAGCAAATCCAAAACTGAACGAAGAACTCATTTGTTAAAAACAAAGAGATGCCCTAATTTCTGGTCTGTTTAATGAAGATGGGATAGATTAAAAAAAGAAACACAAATTCAGCAGGTATTTCAATAAACTTTAGAATATATTGCTACACCTTATCCAGGGTCAGCCTGTCCATAGACCCCTTGTCATCATCTAAAACAGGAGTTCCTAATCTGTGGTGGTGGTGCAGCTGCACCGGGTGGATTATTTTTTTAATGCGTGTATCTATGTGTGTGTGTGTATCTGTGTGTTTGTATGTGTGTAATGTGTGCATAGTGTGTTTATCGGTGTGTGTGTAGTGTGTGTACCATGTATGTGTAGTGTGTGTATCTGTGTGTAGTCTGTATATTTGTATGTATGTGTGTAATGTATGTGTGTATCTGGGTGTGTATGCGTATGTGTGTAGTGTGTGTACAGTGTGTACAGTGTGTATCTATGTATGTGCAGTGTGTGTATCTGTGTGTAGTGTGTGTAGTGTATGTATATGTGTGTGTGTGTGTGTTTGTAGTGTGTGTATCTGTCTGTGTGTAGTGTGTGTATCTGTCTGTGTGTGTAGTGTGTGTATCTGTATGTGTGTAATGTGTGCATCTGCGTGTGTGTAGTGTGTGTATCTGTATGTGTCAGTGTGTGTATCTATATGTTTCAGTGTCTATATGTGTCTGTGTGTCAGTGTGTATGTCTGCATGCCTGTGTATCTGCAGGCGTATTAGTGTGTGTGTACACCTGTATGTATGTCAATATCTGCATGTGTGTCAGTGTTTGAAACATATACTGTCACACATGCGTTTATACAGACACACAGATACAAACACTGCCACACATGCAAATACACAGACACAGTGTATTGGTAAGTTCATTGGCTACAGTGCACAAACAGACACACGCTACATCCCCAGCACACACACAGACACACGCTACATCACCAGCACACATACACAGACACTGTCTGCCTCCTTCCTATCTTCACCGCGAGCGGTTGGTTCTGATGCTCGCACACCGCTCGTGGCTTCTTCACACTCCCACTTGCTGTGAGCGATGGCTTCCGGCGCCGCACGCCACCCACGGTTGCTACCCCTGGCGGCAAGTCAGAAACTACACGTTTGCGTGCAGCGTGTGTAAATAGGAGCCCGAGTCAGGCAAAAATGATGTCACTAATCAAAAAAATGACGTAACGTAATTAAAGTGGGTCTCCTTGCCCTGTATTCTTCACAGCTGGTGCAGCGGCACCTTAGGCCAGACTAAAGGGGAGGTCAAACATCCCCAGCACACACACATACACATACTGCATCCTCAGCACACACACATACACATACTGCATCCTCAGCACACACACATACACATACTACATCCTCAGCACACACACATACACATACTACATCCTCAGCACACACACATACACATACTACATCCTCAGCACACACACATACACATACTACATCCTCAGCACACACACATACACATACTACATCCTCAGCACACACACATACACATACTACATCCTCAGCACACACACATACACATACTACATCCTCAGCACACACACATACACATACTGCATCCTCAGCACACACACATACACATACTACATCCTCAGCACACACACATACACATACTACATCCTCAGCACACACACATACACATACTGCATCCTCAGCACACACACATACACATACTACATCCTCAGCACACACACATACACGTACTACATCCTCAGCACACACACATACACATACTACATCCTCAGCACACACACATACACATACTGCATCCTCAGCACACACACATACACATACTGCATCCTCAGCACACACACATACACATACTACATCCTCAGCACACACACATACACATACTACATCCTCAGCACACACACATACACATACTGCATCCTCAGCACACACACATACACATACTGCATCCTCAGCACACACACATACACATACTACATCCTCAGCACACACACATACACATACTGCATCCTCAGCACACATACAGACATACTATTTATCTCCAGTACACACACATACACACACTTTATCAACAGCATACACACAGATACATATCATCCCCAGCACACACACACAGACACTACCATTGCAGAAACATATATGTTTTTTGGGTGGGAAGGTGGAGGGGGCAGCATTTCATTCTTGGACCGAGGCAGCACAATGTTTTGGGCCGGCCCTGACCTTATCTACATATACTGAGAAAAATTGATGTGCAAGAAATAGTGGCTCCCAAGATTTGGGTTCATTCTTGGTATTAGAGAACTCATGAAGGCTTTGTAAATATTAGGATGAATTACAATTGGTTATTAATTACAATTACGGCTCAATTCTGAATCTAGTGAATGCTCACCACTCAAAAGAAAAAAGACTCAACCCGCATCACATTGGGAATACCATAGATTTGTCGGATTACCAGTTTATTGGGATTTTATTATGACCCAAAACATATGTTGTTTTTTAATGTTTCATCTTTCTTAAAGAAACTCACAGCAGAGGGAGCTTTACCTTGTGTTTCATTTATTGAATAATAATAATTTACATTGAATTATTAGATGTTTTTAGCATTAAACAAATCTCCTTTATATTTACACATGGAGTCAAAGTGAGCATTCTCAGCTTATTTAACATATTGCCTCAGTTGCGTCGGGGAGCGGTTTGCCCCAGGCAGCACATTTTTGAGGGTGGCACACAGGGCCGAGCATGCTCCAGAGCCTGGCCGAGTTCTTCCAGCACTTGTGTCCAGTCCAACAGCTCCGGAACATACCGCAGGCTGTGGGGGGAGCGGGGACATGAATCACGTCACATCCCTGCCTCCTGTATTCCTCACAGCTGGCGCAGCGGCACCTTAGGCCAGACTAAAGGGGAGGTCAAACTCAGGAACCGCACTGGGCGGCACAAGCTCTAGCTACACCACTGCATTGACTCATCACTATAATTACATGTAAAGCACCAACATATTCCTGAGCGCTGCCCGATGGGTGCAGGAGATGTAATTGCAGCAATGGAAGTCTGAATTACAGGAATAAGAGGCGATCTGGCTCTGCTCAAAGGGAGGAGATTAGAATGAAGGAATCATCATGCAAAGAGTTAAATATCTCCAGACTTACCAAAATAGAATGGGTCAGGCACCTCCTCCTTCTTCTCTGCCTCTGATTCTGATAAAGGAAATACAAATATAATCAGGAGGAAATCAAATATATCCAGTCTTAAACATTTGCACTGACAAATCAGTGAGCAATAAATTCAAGTGAAAACTTACTGCAATAAATGGATACACTACTCACTTAAAGGGACACTATAGTCACCAGAACAACTACAGCTTAATGTACAATATACAGCTTAATGTATGGTATAAAGCTTAATGTACAGTATACAGCTTAATGTACGGTATACAGCTTAATGTACAGTATACAGCTTAATGTATGGTATACAGCTTAATGTACGGTATACAGCTTAATGTACAGTATACAGCTTAATGTACGGTATACAGCTTAATGTACAGTATACAGCTTAATGTATGGTATACAGCTTAATGTACGGTATACAGCTTAATGTAAATGTTTGTTTTTTCATTGCATATCGCACTTATCTTAGAGATAACTGAGATATAACATCACAACTGCGAAAGAAAAAAATATATATATATCCTGAGATGGGGATTGTACCGTCCATGCTGAATACAGCAGAGCTCTTATTAGCTCTGTTAAAGGGAAACTCCAGTGCCAGAAAAACGATCCGTTTTTCTGGCACTGGAGGGTCCCTCTCCCTCCCACCCCCCAATCCCCAGTTGCTGAAAGGGTGAAAACCCCTTCAGTCACTTACCAGGGGCAGCGACAGGTCCCACGTCGCTGCTTCCTCCTCCCCCGCCGCTCCTCCTTCTGGTTACGTCGGCCGGTGGGCGAGACTGATCTCGCCCGCCGGCCGAGGAGACCTAATGCGCATGCGCGGCAATGCCGCGCATGCGCATTAGCGCACCCCATAGGAAAGCATTGAAAATGAATTTCAATGCTTCCCTATGGGGAATAGAGCGACGCTGGAGGTCCTCACACAGCGTGAGGACGTCCAGCGACGCTCTAGCACAGAAAACCTGTGCTATGAAGCAGGAAGTGTCCTCTAGTGGCTGTCTAATAGACAGCCACTAGGGGAGGACTTAACCCTGCAAGGTAAATATTGCAGTTTTAAAAAAACTGCAATAATTACACTTGCAGGGTTAAGGGTAGTGGGAGTTGGCACCCAGACCACTCCAATGAGCTGAAGTGGTCTGGGTGCCTGGAGTGTCCCTTTAAGTGTGAGTGCACCTTCATTGTGTGTTTTGCTGTTTATAATATCTAAAATACGTTTTACACTATTGTATATTTCTTGTTTGTTTTTTAGATATTCAGCCCTTTATAACGGAAGGCTTTCTCTGACATATAAATGTATAGAACAAACTACTCTAGAAGATAACACATAAGGGTTAAAGATATTTTTGGCATGGTTTATCAGTTTTATATTGTTTATTTTACTTGTATTGTATGTCACAAGGTTTGGGAATCCATGTTTAGATTCACTGCTGCCTCCCCACAATAATAGTGAGCACCTAATCTTCTATCTATATCCAATTTGTATTCCTTTAATTTTAGCAGTCACGGGGTCCCATTCTTATTCACTACTGTGCAGCAGTCCACGAAACTTGGCCACCAATTTGTGGACATTTGTTACCGTACAAAAACTATTTTATTATATTGAAATATTGCCAATCGAATTAGACCTTAATTCCTCATAACTCGTTTGTACTCATAAAATGTGCTAGGAGGAGCGGGTTCGCCTGTTTTGACAATATTTCCAATCTAATAAAATCATTTTTGAATGGCAAAGAATGTGATGTGGCTTTAATACATATAACAACATAGAAGGAGACTTCCTGAATTTGGTCCTTAAAATACTGAAATCCTCTCTAAATTCAGGGGAGAACTCCTTCCTAACTGGCTTACACACGTTGAGTGTTGGTCAATTCACTCTTCGCTGAATTCATCACTTTTCATCTCCGTGTCATTTCTTAATGCTCAGCAGTTCTGTAGCATCCAATGGAGCCATCAGGAACACGCCAGCAGTGGAAGGGTAAATCCAATTTCTAGACCCCAGTGATTGTCGTAGGACACTAACCTTGCCTTATTTGGTCAGAGCGTTGTTCTCTTAATATAGATTCTCCAGGAATGTTACATAATATCACGCTGCACCTAATGGTCTGTACTGAGAATGACGAGCACTTGTTACCAATGTACAATCAGGGGGCAGGAAAAAATATTCTGCAATATACACAAGGCTTGAATCCACATTCTTCTACTATAGCCATAACTGACAATCCTTCCCTGCTCCCCTGCTTACAGCACAGCCTCAGAAACACTGGCTGAGAGTGCTGAGAGCAATCGCAACACTGACTGGAAGGTTGACTAATCTACCTTGTGAACGTGCAGTACATGTGCAGCTCCACCTTAATCATCTTCCTGGTAGCGACAATAATACAATATTAACCAGATTGGCGCATTGCACATTAATGGGAACTGACCATCCACCATTGCCCTTTTACCAACACCGAGATTACTCACGCATTATCAATTTGGATGGCTAGAGGCCGCCGGTAAAAGTAATGTCAGGGTTAGAACCAGCCGCAGATTTCATCCAACACAGACTACCGGCAGCTGTTAGCGATTGGCTTTGAGTAACAGTTGCCGGTAAATGTGATATTCTGTCTATATTACAGAACACTGATTGGAGCATTTTACCACCGTTTGGTTCACAGATCAAGTAAGAAGAAGTAACAATCGAGGGAAAAGGGGAAAAGCCGTAAAATAAATACATTTATTTTTCTGTATTATATATTTATTATATATGTATATAACTTTATAATAACTAAGTAAATAAATATCATTGATATTTCTGTATTATATATGTATTATGTATTTATATAACTCTATAATAAGTAATAAATAAATATCATTGTTTTTCAGCGCCTCCTATTTTCCTATATTGGCCAATTCTGACTTTATCTGTGAATAAAACCACATTTAGTGGCTGTAACCCAGCCAATAATCATATTTATTGTTGCCACAGGCGACTCCTGACAGACAGAACTGTTTGACGATTGTCTACTTTGTGAAACGTCCATATGACACTGTGTGTGAAGTTACAGAATTTGGATGAAGAATTGCAATCTGGAAAGAGTACAAATGGAACTGTGCGTAAGAGGCGCTTTGATGTGCAGAATAAACGGAATAAAGAAATGCTTCAACACTCTTACCCACCTTAAATATGAAAACCAAACAAAAGAAAGAAAGGCCACAAGGATATTCACCTCTAAGAGTGGAGCAAATAGTTATAAATGTAAACACCTACCCTATACAAGGCTCTTCTGGTAAGGTCTTTACAATTTTCACATAAGTAACGACATATATAAGACAGGGAAAAAAAAACATAAAAGGGAATAATAGTGGTAATCCCTGGAGGTGATGTTTGCAGTGAAGTGGTTAAATAAATTGCCAACTCACATGTTACAGAGCCGAGAGTAAGTTGGCAATTTATTTAACCACTTCACTGCAAATATCACCTCCAGGGATTACCACTATTTTTCCATTTTATGTTTTTTTTCCCCCTGTCTTATATATGTTGTTACTTATGTGAAAATTGTAAAGACATTAAGAGCCTTGTATAGGGTAGGTGTTTACATTTATAACTATTTGCTCCACTCTTAGAGGTGAATAGCCCTGTGGCCTTCCTTCCTTTTGTTTGGTTTTCATATTTAAGGCGGGTAAGAGTGTTGAAGCATTTCTTTATTCAGTTTCTTCTGCACATCAAAGCGAATGCTCAAGTTTGAAAGCGAACGCTCAAGTTTAGCGTACACTGTATATCCAGAAAGAGCTCCGATCTGTCCTTTCTAAGGACAGAAAACTTATTTAAATTAAAAACAATAAAAAATAAAAATAAAATGCTCTGCTTGATTTGCACAGGTAAATATTTTCCTTAAATCATGAAGCGATGCATTGTTTTTATACCCGTAAGGCATTTAAAGGGTTAATGATTGGCCATTTGGTGGGTTAAACAAATATAAGAACCATAGAACTATTTCCAGGAAGATACACAATATTCTCTCCAAACATAACATTTGGCACGTACCAAGTGCTGCGGTGATCACGATGGAGGAACAGAAAAGGAAGAGATGGACTGCCATGTTTGTGCTGTAACGGAACGAGAAGAGACAATAGACTGGCGTTAATATAGAGATTCACAGTTACAGGCCCTTGCGCTACAGAAAGATAAAACTACCCAACTAGAGTCCAACTCAGCACCGGTTTGGAGTTTGATTAACATTACAATCCCTATACGGCATATGGAGCGTCAGAATCGTTTGCTGCTAATTTTGGAGCGAGCACTGAATTATCTTAACTCAGATTAGCATGTTTGGGGCTAATCGCAGATACATTACAGAACTGTCCTTCATGAGCACTCATTGCAATTTAAAGTCAAATATTTGGTATCTCTCTGAATTTTTCAAACCCAACTGGTGCCAGTTCAAGACATTAAATTGTATTCAGTTAAAGGAACACTCTGTAGTAGTTATGGTGCCAGAAGTCTGCTGGTGCCCCCCATTATAAGTAGTCAAACAGGTTTATAATGGTTTGACAACTGCCCCCGGGTGCTCCAGGCCTCGCTACCCGCCTCCTTACAGCAGCTTCAGGGAGCTCACCTCTCAGCCAATGAGCTAAGCTCTGCAATACGAGGCTCAGCTCAGACAGAGGGCTACTGACTCCCCCAACTCTAGTTAAGTCAAGGAGCAGCATGGACCCCAGGTAAGTAGCCAAAACTGTTCCAAAATGCTTTAACTAATAACAATCGAGGTCACCAAGGAACTCCTGACACCATAACCACTAACGCACACTGTGGTGATCCTTTAATGCTCTATGGATCTAGATAAACAAAAATACATTTCAATATTCTGTTATTCAAAGAAATGTAAAACAGATTGTTTGTAAAACATGCAGAAATACTTTATGAAATAAAATGATGGATTTTATAGCGCATTTATTTTCGGTGTGTTTTTATCTATACAATATAAATAAAAGACACACGTTCATTATATGAAGAGTACAACGCGTTATAATAAAATCAGCCAATAGAATGCACAATCTGCTTTGAATGTTCCATAAAGTCTAAGGTTTATAAATCCTCGAGCAGAAATATGAATTCTACCATAAAAATAATTTTTACTTGATATACTGTTTTGTTATTGATCCTCATGAAATCTTTTAGAAAAAAAAAAAAATGCCAAAACCAGACAATATATATGGAAAACTATAAACGGCAATGAAGGACAGAATTCCGTTTTCTATTCCGACCCTGGGAGTGAGTGACACCAGCAGCCACTCAGTCGTGTGATACATTATATTACCGAAGAGAGGATAAAGACAAACAGCATCACACACACAATGCTCAGACTCCCCTACATACAATCACACACACAATGCTCAGACTCCCCTACATACAATCACACACACAATGCTCAGACTCCCCTACATACAATCACACACACAATGCTCAGACTCCCCTACATACATCACACACACAACACTCAGACTCCCCTACATACAATCACACACACAATGCTCAGACTCCCCTACATACAATCACACACACAATGCTCAGACTCCCCTACATACAATCACACACACAACACTCAGACTCCCCTACATACAATCACACACACAACACTCAGACTCCCCTACATACAATCACACACACAACACTCAGACTCCCCTACATACAATCACACACACAATGATCAGACTCCCCTAAACACAATCACACACAACACTCAGACTCCCCTACATACAATCACACACACAATGCTCAGACTCCCCTACATACAATCACACACACAATGCTCAGACTCCCCTACACACAATCACACACACAACACTCATACTCGCTTACCCACAATCATACACAACACTCAGACTCCCCAACACACAATCACACACACAGCACTCATACTCCCCTACCCACAATCATATACAACACTCAGACTCCCCTACACGCAATCACACAAACAGCATGCAAACTCCCCTACACACAATCACACACACAGCACTCAAACTCCCCTACACACAATCACACACACAACACTAAGACTCTCCTACACACAGACACAACACTCAGACTCCTTTGCACAGAATATTCAGTCACTACAAAAATTTCACTCAGCCAGTACACACAGTCACATTCAGCCTCCCCAACAAACAACGCTGGGCCTCTTCCACACACACAACACTCAACCCTTAAACACACTCTCACACACACAATTTGGCAGCCTACTTAGGGCCCTGGGTAACCAATCCATCTCTGATTCTTGCACAGTCTGAATGGTGTGATTTCTTACTTTTCTTGAATGTTTATGACCTATGGACACATGGGAATGTGCAACTTGTCTCTCTGGAAAAAAATAACATAAATATGATCTTGTAGAAGCAGTCCGAGATGCACTCCTTGGTCTCCCCAAAAGCCCCCATTACACAGATCATCATTCAGCACGGTACTGGAGCAGTACGCATGAAGCCAAGGGGTTCTTAGTTTTGCTTCTTTGCTTTTTTTGCTCTAAAACTGATCCCAATAAATATCCCCTGTGGGGTTACGCACAGAGTAAAGCCCGGGGTCATAATTCGAAAGGTGATTCAATCTGCAGAAAGAATAGTTTCCATGGGGATATCTCCCCTTTTAGAACTTTAGCCCAGAGTTGCAGTTTACAGAACACTCAGGTGTAATGACAGGACATCGATCCGGCACAGCGAGGGTTGTAAAACATTCTCTTTATTCTGCCATCAATCACTAACATCTTTGATAAATAGGATTTTTTAGTTCAGAAATCTTGTTGACATTTCATTGTAACGTATTTCTGGATTTAGTAATACAAGCTCTGTGAGTCCAAGGTACGGGATGTCCGTGAAAGGCTCAGTCCGTGCACGGAGGTGCCCCAACGCCCTGAGGCTCTGCACCAGATATATTTAGAAACTGGCAGCAGCTCCGAGCTTTATATTTATACCGGCATGTTCCAAACACAGAATTTCTTCCCTTCTGTAAACCCCCGGCACAATGCAGCTTGTTCTGCATTTATGTAACACTGCCACCTTCTAAGAAAACCTCAGTATTGTGCTCAGCTTTAATGGAATCTGATGGCGCTATATAAATAATAAAATAATAATAATAATAATAATAATATTAATAATAATGTAACACTGCCACCTTCTAAGAAAACCTCAGTATTGTGCTCAGCTTTAATGGAATCTGATGGCGCTATATAAATAATAAAATAATAATAATAATAATAATAATAATAATAATAATATTGTAACACTGCCACCTTCTAAGAAAACCTCAGTATTGTGCTCAGCTTTAATGGAATCTGATAATTCTTTATCTTACTACTTGGTTTGCTCAATGTTTCTAAAAAACAGAATTGACTTCTTATATAATCAAAGAACCTGCATCATTTTTACAGCTGGTGGGCAGGGCATGAAAAGTGCTTCCCAGCAGTTTGCAGAATGTATGGCCTGCATCAGGGCAGTTACTTTGGCTTTCCCTCTAAAGTGCGTGTCCAGCCATCAGTGTAAATCAGCGATATGTGATCAGTGATGGCGAATCAGCCAAATCTAATCTCTGCACCTATCTCTACCTTTTACCCGGATCTCCCCTCAAGGCTATAATTCATACACTGTTACGGTCATAAGTATACGTTGGAAAAAAGAATATTCTGACAAGGACATGAAAACCAAGGTCTAAAAGTGATAAACAGTTAGTTTTAATATTTGGAGTTTAGGAAAAACAGTCCATTCCTGCCTAATTTTGTAATTCTGTTAACAGATTGCCGTAAGTCACTGTTTAATAAATAATATACAGATTAAGTGCACACAAATAAAAAGACAGATTTCAATTTTATACGGCTACTTAAATCCCATATCTCAGCAAACAAACAAATCAAAAACATTCAGTTTCCCCATATGGCTATATTGTGTTATGCTCACCCCAATTCACAGTATCCCAATATTGGTGGGTCCTACTCTAATTACGTCACAGTACCCCAATATCGATTGGTGGGTCCTACACTAATTACGTCACAGTACCCAATATCGGTGGGTCCTACACTAATTACGTCACAGTACCCCAATATCAGTGGGTCCTAAACTATTTACGTCACAGTACCCCAACATCGGTGGGTCCTACTCTAATTACGTCACAGTACCCCAACATCGGTGGGTCCTACACTAATTACGTCACAGTACCCCAATATCGGTGGGTCCTACACTAATTACGTCACAGTACCCCAATATCGGTGGGTCCTACACTAATTACGTCACAGTACCCCAATATCGGTGGGTCCTACACTAATTACATCACAGTACCCCAATATCGGTGGGTCCTACACTAATTACATCACAGTACCCCGATATCGGTGGGTCCTACACTAATTACGTCACAGTACCCCGATATCGGTGGGTCCTACACTAATTACGTCACAGTACCCCAGTATCGGTGGGTCCTACACTAATTACATCACAGTACCCCAATATTGGTGGGTCCTGCACTAATTACATCACAGTACCCCAATATCGGTGGGTCCTACACTAATTACATCACAGTACCCCAATATCGGTGGGTCCTACACTAATTACATCACAGTACCCCAATATCGGTGGGTCCTACACTAATTACATCACAGTACCCCAATATCGGTGGGTCCTACACTAATTACATCACAGTACCCCAATATCGGTGGGTCCTACACTAATTACGTCACAGTACCCCAATATCGGTGGGTCCTACACTAATTACGTCACAGTACCCCAATATCGGTGGGTCCTACACTAATTACATCACAGTACCCCAATATCGGTGGGTCCTACACTAATTACATCACAGTACCCCAATATCGGTGGGTCCTACACTAATTACATCACAGTACCCCAATATCGGTGGGTCCTACACTAATTACATCACAGTACCCCAATATCGGTGGGTCCTACACTAATTACATCACAGTACCCCAATATCGGTGGGTCCTACACTAATTACATCACAGTACCCCAATATCGGTGGGTCCTACACTAATTACATCACAGTACCCCGATATCCCCAATATATAAATAGTGCTGGTGTTAAATGAGGTGAAGTGTACTTTAACAATCTGTTGTAAGAACATTGTGAATATATCTAATGTAAACTTATGGTGATAAGCACAATTTAAAAAAATGCAGTGTCAAAACTAAACAATGAAAGCGATAGTGATTTGATGTATATACTCACAATGCATATATCATATATTTGCTCTACACCAAATGAAAATTAGAATTAAAGTGACATTACTATCCAAAACCTCCTAAAATTTTCACTTCCTATGGTCACCTCCAAAGAGATCTCTGAAGCAGGGTGCGGTGCTCAACCCAAAAGGAATCGGTTTGCGGTCCAAAGTTACAAAGTGAAGAGAAAAAGGGGATTCGGGGGTGCACCCGGAACATGTCTCAGCAATAGTGATGCTGTGGAGTCCAAAATGAATGCAATACACAGATTAAGGAACAGGGCACATAGCAAACAAGAACATGATAAATGTCCACAATCCAATGTTTCTCTTTACTGTTTAGTAAATAAACCCTTAGTCACTATGTTTGCATAAGGCTGCTATGCCCCCTAGTTAGAAAGAACTGTACCCTGGTTGGTGGGCATCACAGGGATTTGGCAGGATGAGCCAATTATAACACAGGGGCTTGGTCGCATATTGTTACGTCAATAAATAAAGTGGGCAAATTATGTTGGCACTATATAAACAATTGTAATTGTAGTAAATAAAGCGGGCAGAATATGTCAGCATTATATAAACAATTGAATTGTAATAAATAAAGTGGGCAGATTATGTCGGCACTATATAAACATTTGGAATTGTGATAAGTAAAGCGGGCAGATTATGTATGTATGTATGTATATGTAGCCTTGACCTCTGTACCCAGTGCATGGCCATGAGAACATTGTTATATATTTTTGGCTTCCACTTTGGCTAACACAAATTATAGATTAGAAGCCCAGGGCCCTATTTAACTCTTTATTCTGTTTATTTGTTTGTAATTAATTTCGTGTTTAATTTACCATTGTAAAATATATCAGCAATATATAAATAACAATCATAACAATACTAATAAGAGATACACTGTTATTCTCTGTATAGTAACACCATTATATTAGAGAGAGATACACTGTTATTCTCTGTGTAGTAACACCATTATATTATAGAGAGATACACTGTTATTCTCTGTATAGTAACACCATTATATTATAGAGAGAGATACACTGTTATTCTCTGTATAGTAACACCATTATATTATAGAGAGAGATACACTGTTATTCTCTGTGTAGTAACACCATTATATTATAGAGAGATACACTGTTATTCTCTGTATAGTAACACCATTATATTATAGAGAGATACACTGTTATTCTCTGTATAGTAACACGATTATATTATAGAGAGAGATACCCTGTTATTCTCTGTGTAGTAACACCA
This sequence comes from Pelobates fuscus, assembly GCF_036172605.1. NCBI lineage: Eukaryota > Metazoa > Chordata > Amphibia > Anura > Pelobatidae > Pelobates > Pelobates fuscus. The sequence goes on along the minus strand of NC_086327.1, from coordinate 3,944,658 downwards.
TTATATTATAGAGAGATACACTGTTATTCTCTGTATAGTAACACCATTATATTATAGAGAGATACACTGTTATTCTCTGTATAGTAACACCATTATATTATAGAGAGATACACTGTTATTCTCTGTGTAGTAACACCATTATATTATAGAGAGAGATACACTGTTATTCTCTGTATAGTAACACCATTATATTAGAGAGAGATACACTGTTATTCTCTGTATAGTAACACCATTATATTATAGAGAGATACACTGTTATTCTCTGTGTAGTAACACCATTATATTATAGAGAGATACACTGTTATTCTCTGTATAGTAACACCATTATATTATAGAGAGAGATACACTGTTATTCTCTGTATAGTAACACCATTATATTATAGAGAGAGATACACTGTTATTCTCTGTGTAGTAACACCATTATATTATAGAGAGATACACTGTTATTCTCTGTATAGTAACACCATTATATTATAGAGAGATACACTGTTATTCTCTGTGTAGTAACACCATTATATTATAGAGAGATACCCTGTTATTCTCTGTGTAGTAACACCATTATATTATAGAGAGATACACTGTTATTCTCTGTATAGTAACACCATTATATTATAGAGAGATACACTGTTATTCTCTGTATAGTAACACCATTATATTATAGAGAGATACACTGTTATTATCTGTATAGTAACACCATTATATTAGAGAGAGATACACTGTTATTCTCTGTATAGTAACACCATTATATTATAGAGAGATACACTGTTATTCTCTGTATAGTAACACCATTATATTAGAGAGAGAGATACACTGTTATTCTCTGTGTAGTAACACCATTATATTATAGAGAGATACACTGTTATTCTCTGTATAGTAACACCATTATATTAGAGAGAGAGATACACTGTTATTCTCTGTATAGTAACACCATTATATTATAGAGAGATACACTGTTATTCTCTGTGTAGTAACACCATTATATTATAGAGAGAGATACACTGTTATTCTCTGTATAGTAACACCATTATATTAGAGAGAGAGATACACTGTAAAGAAGCAAAGTATTGAACGTTTCTGTAACTAATTATCACGTTCTATAACTTTGGCGGCCATCAGAGTATATCAGCAGCTGTGAAGACGACCAATGATGCCCCTCTTACAGGCCCCTTCTCACCTACCCCACACTCAGAGCAGTTGCATAATATAGGGAACCGGGGCAAATACAGCTCAGCCCAATTCAAACACATCTCATAACAAATGCAAACCACCATAAACACTGCAAACTGTATCTCTGGCGCAGAGAGGCAGACTAGTGCCTGACCTGTATCCAATCATCCTTAGCACACAGCAGGGTAAATACATCCCATTGTACAGCGCTACAAAATCTGATGGCGCTATAAATAAAATAATAATAATAATTATAATAAAAGTGTCACAGTGACATTTTACATCTCCCTTCCAGTCACTGAAATCTGGTGGACTCGTAAAAAAACAACAAAAAAACTGCATCTACAGAGCAATGTTCCCTCTAAGCTGAAACGTGCGGCACTGAAAGAGTTAAAATGACATTTAAAAGTAAATCAATCTGTAAATGGACACGATAGCAGAGTACAAGAGTGATGGAAACGATGGAAATGATCAATATGTTGTGTCACAGTGACACTCAGTGTTAATATAGATTGCAGACAGTTTCAGCATGTTGTTGTGTTAATTCGATGCCTTCATTTTGTGCCTGGAGTCCTGGGCAGAGTACGGCCCCTTTAATGATTCTGAACACCCCAAAGGCAGTCTGTCTCATATAACGGTTTATAGAGGAAAACCTGACGCAGCTCAGAGACAGGGGGTGTCGCACTGACTGGCTGAAATACAGCAGATCTGGGTCAAACTACAAAAAGTGCAACAATCACCAGGAACATTCCATTGGTTTCTATAGCGACTGCTCCACTTTTAGAACTTTGACCTAGAAATTATATTTATAGAGCTTACGGGCCAGGCCCTCTCTATCTTTTGTATTTGTCTGTGTATATTGTACGTTCTCCACTAATTGTACAGCGCTGCGGAATCTGTTGGTGCTTTATAAATACCAGTAATAAATAAATAATAAATAATAGAGATCCTCTCCTGTAATGTTAAAATTCACAGGCAGCCATCTCGGGAGCAAAACGTGTGTTCTAGATAAAACCCAGCGACATGTATCCTGTATTATATGATATAAATAGTTATGAAATCTTAATATCTCCTGTCCCGGGTGCTGACACAGAGTTAATGTTTAGCTAAATGAATGTTAAATGCCCGTTAATGTGTTGACAGTTACATAGTAACGAGAAAATGGGAAGTTCTGTGACACGGGACCTGGATAGAGGATAAACATGATCTAACGGTTACAGGACACACAAACATCACACACAGTATACGCACAGAGTCCGGGTCTCTCCGGGAGTGATTGCAGGCTGTGGGTGTATCCTCTGCTGTCTGTCCCTCTGTATAAGGACACATAAACTGATCCTGTTTTCACTTTCTAAACTCTCCCTTTCCCACCCGCCCCCCTATATCTGTAATCTGTCTGTCTCTGCCTCCTCCCAGCCAGAGGTCTACTCCCTCTTCTCCCATTCTCTCTATCACTTTATTTACTATACTTTCTTTCAGTCTCGACCTCTCTCTCTCTCGGTCGCTGACTCACTCTTTCACTCTCTTTTTCTTCATCTATTTCTTTCTCTCCTTTCTTTATTTTTCTCTATCTCACGCTATTTCTCTCTCCTCCTTTCTGTCTATTTTGTTCCTCTAACTGTCACCATTTTTCGCTTTCTCTGTTTATTTATCTCTGTCTTGCGTTCTCCATTTCATTCCATCTCTTTTTTTTCTTTTTCACACTATTTCCTGTTTATTTCTCTCTTGCAAATATTTCTGCTATTCTGTTTCTCTCTCTCTGTCTATCCTCTCTCTGTCCCCACTCTCTCTCCTCTCTCTCTCTCTATCATCTCTCTCTATACTCTCTCTTTTCTCTCTCTCTCTATCCTCTCTCCTCTCTTTCTCTCTCTATCCTCTCTCTCTCTCGTCTCTCTCTCCTTTCTCTCTCTCCTCTCTCTCACTCCTCTCTCTCTCTCCTCTCTCTCCCTTTCTCTCTCTCCTCTCTCTCGCTCTCCTCTATCCTCTCTCTGTCTATCCTCTCTCTATATCATCTCTCCTTTATCTCTCTCTCTCTCCCTCTCTCTCCCTCTCTCTCTCTCTCTCTCTCTCTCTCTCTCTCTCTCTCTCTCTCTCTCTCTCTCTCGCTCTCTCTCCTCTCATCATATTGTGGATTGTAGTGTGATGCTGCCTTAAAAGCATGCAAGCCTGATTAAGGAGCCAGTTTTCACTTCACCACCATTTAATCTGATTTTATTTTGATGTACCATCTGCACTATATTGCCTTTTTTCATTTCTTTTCACATGTACTATATACCAAGCTTGCTATCACGTTATGTAGGGTAAGTGTACCCCCTCATTCTTTCAGCACTCCACTTATAGGTGTAGGTCTTCCACTTATATCATCTCATAGACTTTGGACTTTTTTGGGTGTGGACAAAAGGGTATTTCCCTACAAGTGTTTTGAGCTGCTGTAACTAATTTATCCTTGGCCCTAGCACCTTATTGGACGGACACACATTCCTCCCAAAATGAGGTACACTTCACAGGATAGCCTCATGCCTATCCCACGCATGCTTAAACTCCCTCACTGTGTTAACCTCTACCACTTCCATTCATCCACTACCCTCTCAATAAAGTAATACTTCCTGATATTATTTTTAAACCTTTGTCCCTCTAATTTAAGACTATGTCCTCTTGTTGTGGTAGTTTTTCTTCTTTTAAATATATTCTCCTCCTTTACTGTGTTGATTCCCTTTATGTATTTAAATGTTTCTATCATATCCCCCTGTCTTGTCTTTCCTCCAAGCTATACATGTTAAGATCCTTTAACCTTTCCTGGTAAGTTTTATCCTGCAATCCATGAACCAGTTTAGTAGCCCTTCTCTGAACTCTCTCTAAGGTATCAATATCCTTCTGGAGATACGGTCTCCAGTACTGCGTACAATACTCCAAGTGAGGTCTCACCAGTGCTCTGTACAATGGCATGAGCACTTCCCTCTTTCTACTGCTAATACCTCTCCCTATACAACCAAGCATTCTGCTAGCATTTCCTGCTGCTCTATTACATTGTCTTCCTCAGATGTTGAGGCTAGGACTCTATCAAATATTCTGCACTCTGTCCTTGGGTTTTTACGTCCAAGATGCATTATCTTGCACTTATCCACATTAAATGTCAGCTGCCACAACTCTGGCCATTTTTCTAGTTTACCTAAATCAGTAGCCATTTGGCTTATCCCTCCTGGAACATCATCACTGTTACATATCTTAGTATCATCAGCAAAAAGACATACCTTGCCATCAAGACCTTCTGCAATATCGCTAATAAAAATATTAAAGAGAATGGGTCCAAGTACTGTAGGTGCAAATATCCATTTTGATATCTATCCTAGCTGTTCATATAAGGGTTAATTTGAACCAAGATTAAGTTTGGCATTTTATCTCATATTCTCGGAAATAGGATTTATATAAAATCCTAGTTACGGGAAAAGTACTGATTTCGAAATGTTCTTGTTAATTGTCCAAGATATCGGTATTTTGTAAATATCTGGTTTTAATCAAATATGTATTGCGTTATATTGCGAAAGATTATAACTAGAAACAGCTGTTTATAACTTGTGAAAAACAAATTATGTCACTAATGCTCAAGGCCCCCACCAACATGAAAATGGGGTATAAATGCATATGACTGTATAATAAACTTTGAATTGGTTATAGAACACATCTCTTGTCTTCTTGGCTGATTCCCGGGATCCTGTCTGTCTATCCAAAGAGGGTGCGGCTCCAGCAAAATATCCATCTCAGAGAGTTTCGTATATAGCTGTGTTAATCCCCAACAACTTGGTGTCAGAAGTGGGATCAATTAAAGGAGGAAATCAGGTAGGAGGATTCGGTGTCTTTTTTGACCTTTATTCTTTTACCTGTCTTTTCCTATCCTTTACACATTGCACATTAGATTATTTAAAGGGGAATTTTACTTTTGAGATTTTTTTCACTCCTTGGTTAGGAGATGAGGTTGTACATAACTGTGGGAGACGTCCCAGGGCCCCTCTTTCTTTGAAAGAAAAGAGGTTGCCTTTGTTAAGGTTGTAAAAAAAAGGTATTCAGTCTGACAGGTATTGGCAGACTGCGGTATAATTCAGTCTGTTAGACAGACTGCGGTATAATTCAGTCTGTTAGACAGACTGCGGTGTATAATTCAGTCTCTTAGCAGACTGCGGTAAAGTTATGTACAGGTAAAACTTTTGCAAACTGTAATGTTTTAGCAAAGGAAAAAAAAATAAAATAAATAAAACAAAATTAAAAAGGCAATTGTGTTAAACTACGTACTCTGTTGATGGGTATTTGGCTGTCCTGCAACCTGTTTGGCTGTTCTGCTTGCTTGCGATATATCTGTTGGCTTTTGTGCTTTTTGCAAGGGATTGGAATTTCTGATTTTAAGCGATACAGCTCGTGGAGAAGTAGCAGTTTTGTTGGAACATTTGATTCCGTACAGCTGTTCTTTATCCACTGAATAATCAGCTATTCCAAATCCAATTCTCATTGAGTTTGAAATGGGTACTTCCCAGTCTAAAAAAGACCCTCACCCTAATCCAGGGGAGACTTGCAAACAGTATGTTGCTAGAGTTGGTGAGCTGGGGGATTATTCAGAGGATCCTTGGGTGGATAATATGTCAGGGTGGACACCATGACAGGGTAGTGAAACTCCCTTCCCTAAAGACGGGGCTAATGATGATTTTCTGAGTATGGTTAAGGGATTATGTTTGTGAGATAAGAAATATTTTCCTTGATATGAGGGAGATCCAGGATGGGATAAGGAATACATGATACAGGGGGGTGAGAATTGGCTTAAGATTGCACCTCACTGATACCCTGTTTCCCAAGAGGAGAGACTGTTGTTGATACCTGCAAATCACTGCCCCCTCCTGATTACCTAAAGATAATGATGATTGGGTGCTATCCTTGCTGTGGTAGTTAGTACCCACTGCTCCATAGAGTTCCCTTTTACCCCCTCCCCAGGAAGAAAGGATTGGGCAGCTCCTCTAAAGCCCTGAGGGTGTCTAAACCAGGTATAAGAATTAAGGGAATAAAATAATTGAGGGAATGTCAAAGGTACATGAGAAGGTGATGATAAATAAAAGAAAAAATAGAGGTTAATTAAAGGGGGTCTACAAATTCATGTTGTAAATGTAGGTGATTATAAATTAATATGAAATTTATATTTTCAGCACATGCTTCATTTCGTGCTGTAAACTAACTTGCTTGCTACAGGTACCTGACATGTTGTAAATGCTTTAAATTGTATGTATTCTGTAGAATTGTGCAAATCTGTAAATTGTTGTCTGGGGATGCAGAGATTTTATTGATTGTGACCCAAATGGTGGACCCCCTGTGCAGAAGTGGGTTTGAAATTTTGGTCATAGAATGTAGGATCAGAAACCATGGACAAAGGTTTTTACCTGTGTTTTTATGACTTTTGGGAACTCAAATTGACCGGTCAAAATTTCCCATGCTTTTAACATGGAGTAGTATAAATATTTTGAGTGTTTGAGAGTTCTGACAAATGCAGGTGATACCATGTCTGTGTAATCTGGTCCAAATGTTCTATAAGCGTATAGGAGAGAAATTCTATTGATAAGGTACATATGTTGCAACTGGTTAATGCAAGTGTTATACAAATGTTTAAGTTAAACGCGTTATATGGCCATACGGGATCCCTTCTTTAATAAGAAAACCATTGGTACCAGAACTCCTAAATAATAAAATCAAATAAAAATAAAGAAAATATACAATAATATGTTCTGAATACTAACTGTTAAAAGTGTATTCTGTGTAAATGGTGATTGTGATAAATGTGTTTTGGTTACTCATTTTAAAGTATGCAGTTTGATTGTCATGTATGTTAATGGGTAATTTGCTGTGCTATTCTAAATTATATTTGAATAAATTTGTCTCAGTATTGATACAGCTGGAAATGGTAGCGTAATAATCTAATAATCTATTAAATAACTGATTTATTATTGAATACTAGTCCAAGAGCAATATGAGTTGTAATCCTTAAAGAAAAAAAAAAAACACGCTAAGTTTTAGCTGTTTTCCAAAATTCTGTTGTAATAATGGACTTCTTGCCAAAATTCGACTTTCTAGTCCAGCTGCCAGGTTTTCTGATCTTAAAGCAGTACTGCTTGCATAGTTGCAGAATGCACAAACAAGGGAAACCTACATTATGTCTGTGTTTCTTTTGGGTGTGACATTTAATAATTTATTTTGGATTGAGTTAATTGCCTGTCCATTAATGGGTTTTTGTGTTGGGATGTCTGCTGGATATCTGCTACATTCGTTGTGTTCTGTGTTATAAGAGGACATGTGTGATATTACAATGAGTATGAAGAATATTTAAAGAATATTTGCATGTCATTAACGCAAGCTTTTAGTGTCTTTTTACAACAGATTAAATGCTGATCAGCTCACGAAAAGGGGGCCCCTGGAAAAAATCTGCTTTTCAAAATCGTGGATCTCTCATTCTTCATATTATTAGGGGAGTATTTAGCGTTATCTTTAACATAAACAATTGTTATATTATATATTTAACAAGTACAAAATTAATGGATGACCAGAAGTGGATACGTTTTTTCCCAGATTAAGATTCATCTAATATGCCTCATTGATTATAGCAAAATGATGAAATGGTATTTTTAATAGAGATCAGACAATTTATTTTGAGGCAATTCTAAACTACTGTATTATATTTGTATTGGTATATTGAAAGCATTTTGCAGACCCAGAAGAGAATAAATAATATAATAATTCTAAAAGGAACCATACTATGGGAAGAGGTCACCCTATTAACTCTCTAAGGGGTTAAACTCATTTTTGATAAGCATATAAAGTTTAGTTTTTGTGGTTAGTCTTTTGATACTCAATTTGAACTCAATTGAAGTATAACAACCATATCCTTATAGGTGTAGGAAACGGCTGCAATATGATTTTAATATTTGCAATATTTGCAATATATTTGATATGCAATATGATTTTAATATTTGCAATATATGTTTTCAATGTATTCTAACAATAGAAAAGTAACTAACTGCATTACACCTATGACCCAGACTGTCAGTATTGCAAACCCTGTAGGAAGACTCTGCTTTCACTGTTTATGTACTAATTCTTCAAAAGCTTATTAATATTATATCTGTGTGGTACACTAAGAAGTGTACACAAAGAGGGGGTGTGAGTTAGGTAATCTCGACCTGCAAATGGAATATGCTTCATGAGAAAGATACAGCAGGTTGTTTTGATATAAAGAAAGAGGGAAAAGTATGTTGGATCGGTCACAAAGGATTGTGATCTTAAGCAGGGGAGACGAGGACATTTGGGAGGTGATAGGAGATTGAATCAGACAAGTTTTGGAGGCAGAGGTAGAGAATTTTATCAAAGGGTCTAACTTTTGTAGAGGTGGCAACTTCAGCACTGTTTTAATTGTTTTAATTGTGGAGAGCAGGGGTTCACCCCAAGGTACTCGTGGTGAACCTGATCAAGCTGGCCCCACTGGTACTCCTGGTATTGCTGGTGCCCCTGGCTTCCCTGGTGCCTCTGGCTTCCCTGGTGCCTGTGGTGCTCCTGGACCCACCCTGGCAGGTTCCTCAATACCAACCACAGATTCAAACCTATACCCACACTCAACAACCTCAGCCTAATACACAGATGGTTCATGTTCTTAATGTTTTATATATAGATAAAACAGTATTAATGCTGGCTCTTATGGAAACCGTATTAATGCTGGCTCTTAGGGAAAGTACAAGCTGAAGTTGAGATGTAGACATTGTTTGCATAGGCTGCGCAATGTGAAATAACTAAAATAAAATAGGATAATAATAAGTATGCTTAGTCAATTTGTAACGTGGTATCATAGAGGCATCTGCAATAAAATAAGTGAGTTTACAAGACCTGACAAGTGAGGGCAACTTAATATAACACATGTCTACAGTTTGCTGCCCCTTCCTTATCAGAGGCCACTTGCAATTTTAGCAAAGCAAGACAACTCTGTATTAAACAAAGCACTTTGCAACAACAGTAATTCATTTTGTTTCTCCTATTTCATTCCTAGTTGTTCTGAAAAAAAAATATTGTTTAAGTGGGATAACTCTATGGAGGTTCCAGCATGTATTAAACATGATCACACACATACAGAATTGGTGGCTTTTTGGACATCGGGATATATAAAAGGCTTTGGTTTAAAAAAATGTTACCTGGGTCCACAACATTTTTGACAGAATTCAGCATTCCAATTCTATTAAAGTAATTAATTGGGATTATCAAATTAAGGTTTAAGTTTAAGAACAGTATTTTATTAGGAATTATTCCAATATGTATATGTTAGTGTTTTAGTACTCAACAAGCATTTATATAGAATGAGTGCTTCTCTCATCCATGCAAAGGCATTCTAAAGGGAAATTATGTATTACAATTGTATAAAGGACAATGCAATGAAATATAAGCAAAGCTAAGAGAAGTACATGTTACACAAGTTAAGGGTTTAACTTTAGTCTCTAATTTGAGTTTAGCCTAGATAATGAAGTTATTGATGTCGTACTGATCCTTGTGTTTGTATGATTATAGAGACCATACTGGAGTATTTGTGCCGCCTGATACTTGGGACTACACACCAATCTCTCTGGCTGACCTACCTGCCTACCTACCTTTTTTTGCAATTAAATCTGTTTGGTCAAAATCCATGCTGGCCGAAGAAACTAAAATGCTTACTTATGAGTACATAGACTGACTTGGAAAGTCCTGAAGGTGCAGTGCTGTCTAATGCCGCTATTTCTGTATTAACCCTTTCAGCAATTGGGGTGTTGCAAAGAGCATTGTGGTGAACATCCAGCAAACAGAAGAATTAAGAACTATGTGGAAGCTGACATTGTCTTGTTGTCAGCCATATTGCTACCCTTAGCTATGTTATGGTGTCTAAGATTATGGAACAAAGTTTATGGTGTCTAACATTCTTTATTCTCCTTGAAAGACTATTTTTAGGACTATGCTGGACTATGCTGGACTATTGAACTATTTTGTTATTTTTATTTTTGTAGAGTTAGCCGGAGAGAGAGGAAGTGTTTACTTACTCAGGCATGGATGTACTATGTGTGTCATTGATGTATGTTGAGGGTACCAAGGATGGATTCCCATTTATTAAGTGTGGATATGACTGGACCATCGAAATAGGGATGTAATTAGGAGACATAGGATGCAAGGTCATGATTGGGATTATTGTTAGAATTACAAACTGATTATAAGTTATCTCATGATTTAATATGTAAATGGGCCTTTTGAAACTAATCAAGAAATGTTTCCCAATCCCGATACCCAGCTATTTACTTACAAATGCAGGGTTTTATAAGTCACTAATGCTGTCAACGTGAGGGGATGGCCCTCACTCAGAGTTTCCCCAGATGTGCTTTTTTCCTCAAATATGAGTTTTTGCCACTGGGTTTTTTTTGACCTGGCCCCAGATCACCGGGTGGAATGGTAATCCAAGACCCTGGTCCAAAGAGGGGATGGATCTTATTCCCGTTTTGACTATACGAGCTTACATTTTGAATTGTAATAATAATAATATTCCCGTTGTTGGGAATAACACTTTGCCTTCACAAATACACTTTGCCTATATTGACCCAAGACTCAAGATACAGATAACATGATGTACACTTAAAAGATGTGTTCAACAGATAATTGAAAAAGCTGAAATCAACAGCTCGAACTCCTCTTAAAGGGAAAGCCTATGGCACAGAGCAAATGGGGGAAATCGAGGTGAAGAAATAATGAAAGTCCCGCAGACGTGATTAGCACGTCTGAATATACCTCCTCTTGTTTCTCTGCCGCAGGCCTCTCATGGATATTTACCGTAAGATAGATCATGATATGATCTAAGAGGGGAATTGTAGGTGCAAATATCCATTTTGATATCTATCCTAGCTGTTCCTATAAGGGTTAATTTGAACCAAGATTAAGTTTGGCATTTTATCTCATATTCTCGGAAATAGGATTTATATAAAATCCTAGTTACGGGAAAAGTACTGATTTCGAAATGTTCTTGTTAATTGTCCAAGATATCGGTATTTTGTAAATATCTGGTTTTAATCAAATATGTATTGCGTTATATTGCGAAAGATTATAACTAGAAACAGCTGTTTATAACTTGTGAAAAACAAATTATGTCACTAATGCTCAAGGCCCCCACCAACATGAAAATGGGGTATAAATGCATATGACTGTATAATAAACTTTGAATTGGTTATAGAACACATCTCTTGTCTTCTTGGCTGATTCCCGGGATCCTGTCTGTCTATCCAAAGAGGGTGCGGCTCCAGCAAAATATCCATCTCAGAGAGTTTCGTATATAGCTGTGTTAATCCCCAACACACCTGACTGCCTGTCTGCCTGCCTGTGTGTGTGAATGTCTGTCTGTGTGTCTGCCTGCCTGTGTGTGTGACTGTGTGTGACTGTATGTCTGATTGCCTGCCTGTGTTTGTGACTGCCTGCCTGCCTGTGTGTGTCTGTGTGACTGTCTGTCTGACTGCCTGTGTGTGTGTGTGTGTGTGTGTGTGACTGCTTGCCTGTGTGTGTGACTGTCTGTATGACTGCCTGCCTGTGTTTGTGACTGCCTGCCTGTGTGTGTGACTGTCTGTCTGTGTGACTGCCTACCTGTGTGTGTGTGTGAAGAAATCCCCCTTTTATGTTCAATATTTCTTCCCTGTTCATTCGGTAGATGTAACTACCGAACAGAGACCACCCCCCTGGCTCGTTAAACTTCAAAGAATGCCTCAATTGAACCCTCTACCTGGGCAGCCGAGCGCCACATGGCTGAGAAAATGTCAGCCATCTTTTTTTATGCGAACAAAGGCAGCGGGACTTGGTCGTCGAGTGTCTGGAATGAAAATCGGACACTCGACTTCCCGAACACCGGTCTCAACAAACGAATGCTGGATCTTTATTTCATTGTTCATTCAAATGAGGGGAACAATTGCTGCTAAGAGCCAGGGGAAACCATTTGTGGGAATATTCGGTTTTTGCTACTTAACGAAATATACCGGCAAAACTACCCAAACTCATGGAACTATTTTGGGCAGCCACCTCGTGGTTAACCGGTCACAAAAGACTTCCATATTTTTTGAGAACCCCTGAACCGATCTGGGTGAAATTTGAATATGTTAGTCACCCATATTGGGGCTATCAGGGGACATATTGTTTGTGGGGATACCATATGCCTAAAGGGGTGTTCTAAATATTGGGGAAAACTGTAATTGTTCTGCCTGGAGATAATCAAGTTATTACTTGATTATCTCCAGGACTAGGGGGAGGGAATTATATGTTTGTGCTGGGAGTGTTTTACATTTTCTTGTAAAATGATTGGATGTACTTTGTCCCTCCCTGTGGGATGTCCCCTTGCATAGGGACTTGCATAAAAGCCAGTTCTGTTGCACCCTTATTCTAGACTTCGGCTGATGTTTGGGGGTTTGCATGCTTTATTAAGGGAACCATCTTGTAAAGCTATTGTATTCTTATGGATTTCGTTTATTTCATCTACCGAATGGAGAGCTATAATCACTGATGCTCTGGCAGTTCGGGAGGAAACTTCCGAATGGTGATTGGATATCCTAGGTTTCCTTACAACTGGTTGCAGAGGTGGGATTCGAATCCCGAATGGACGTTCTGAACCAAGCAAAGGAATGAATGGCTCAGCAATACCAGCTACTTAAAAGATCCACGCTAAAAGATTTACTGGAAGCTTGAGGCGTAGTGGCAAGTAACAAGACAAAAGCCACGTTAATTGCGGATTTAATACAGAGCGACAGAACCAGTAATACAGAGATGGAGCACGAGGAAGAAACCGAGATGCAGAAGGATATCAGATGGATGCTCAGTGTATTGGGACACAATCCATCAACAGAGGCAGTTCTGCAGGTCATGGCACAAGCCAGGCAATCTCAAAGAGAGCGAGAGGATCGAGACAGACCGGTACAGGGGGATTTGCTACACTCCCCGGGAAGTATGACCTACCACCGAAGGTAAACTACGCAGCGTTTAAAACTTTTAATGATAATAACATGGAAATTGACAGTTATTTACAAGACTTTGAAAGTCAATGTGCGCTGGAGGGATTAGACTCCACAAAATGAGCTGCAGTACTTAGCAGCAAGCTATCAGGAAGAGCAGCAGAGGCGTTGCGAGCAGAACCTGATGGGGACATACACAATTATGGCAAAGTAAAAGACATTTTGTTTGCCAGATATGCTGTAACCCCAGAGGCATACAGGAAGAAGTTTAGGGACACTCGACTTCCCGAACACCGGTCTCAACAAACGAACGCTGGATCTTTGTTTGCCGAACAGCTAGAAGAGCGCTGTTCGGTACTTTTGTTCATTCGAATGAGGGGAACAATCGCTACTAAGAGCCAGGGGAAACCTTTTGTGGGATTATTCGTTTTTTTCTACTTAACGAAATAGACTGGCAAAACTACCCAAACTTATGGAACTATTTTGGGCAGCCACCTCGCGGTTAGCCGGTCACAAAAGACTTCCATATTTTTTGAGAACCCCTGAACCGATCTGGGTGAAATTTGAATATGTTGGTCACCCAGATCGGGGCTATCAGGGGACATATTGTGTGGGGATACCATATGCCTAAAGGGGTGTTCTAAATGTTGGGGAAAGCTGTAATTTTTCTGCCTGGAGATAATCAAGTTATTACTTTATCAGACTTGATTATCTCCAGGACTAGGGGGAGGGAATTGTATGTTTGTGCTGGGAGTGCTTTACATTTTCTTGTAAAATGATTGGATGTATCTTTGTCCCTCCCTGTGGGATGTCCCCTTGCATGGGGACTTGCATAAAAGCTAGTTCTGTTGCACCCTTCTTCTAGACTTCAGCTGATGTTTGGGGATTCGTATGCTTTATTAAGGGAATCATCTTGTTAAGCTATTTTATTCGTATGGATTTTTGTTTATTGCATCTACCGAACGCAGAGCTGTGATCACTGATGCTCTGGCGGTTCGGGGGGAAACTACCGAATGGGGATTGGATATCCTAGGTTTCCTTACAGTGTGTGTGTGTGGCTATCTGTCTGTGTGACTGCCTGCCTGTGTGTTTGTGTGTGTGTGTCTGTCTGTCTGTGTGATTGCCTCTGTGTGTGTGTGTGGCTGTCTGTCTGTGTGACTGCCTCTGTGTGTGTGTATGTGTTTGTGTGTGTGTGTGTGTGTGTGGCTGTCTGCCTGCCTGTGTGTGACAGTTTGACTTTGTGTGTGCCTGTGACTATCTGCCTTTAACCGAGTGTGTGTGTGCCTATCAGCGTGTGCGAGTGTGTATGACTGCTTGTAATGGAGTATGTGTGACTGTCTGCTTGTGACTATGTGTGTGACTGTATGCCTGTAACTGTGTGTGTGCCTGTAACTGTTTGTAATTGTGCGCCTGTTACTGTATGTGACTGTCTGCCTTAAACTGTGTGACTGACTGCCTGTAACTGTGTGTGTGTGTGTGTGTGACTGTCTGCCTGTAACTGAGTGTGACTGACTGTCTGCTTGTAACTGTTAGTGTGACTGCCTGTGTGTGTGACTGCATACAGGCAACTTGGTCGAGGGGGTGTCGCTGTGAAGACTTTTCGCACAGGGCGCCTAATGGCCTACGGCCGGCCCTGTCTCTCGTTATCCACTCTTTGTTTCCTTCTCTCTCTATCCCCTCTCTCTCCTCTCTATCTCCATCTTCTCTCTCTCTCCTCTCTCTCTCCTCCTCTCTCTCCCTCTCTCTCTCTCTCTCTCTCTCTCTTTCTCTCCTCTCTCTATCTCTTTATCATCTCTCTCTTCTCTCTCTCTCTCTCTCATCTCACTCTCTATCTTCTCTCACTCTATCTCTCTCTCTAACTTCTCTCTCTTAACACGCAGGAATAACACATCAATTTATTGAATAGGAACAAACTAACAAACCATTTGTTATCCACTCAACAGAAGACAACATAGTGGGACATTGTAACTGACTTGATATATAAGAAAATATTAAAAAGAAATGACTAATGTTTCTTTAGACTTGTATTGATTAAGAATAATTAGATAAAACATGTAACAATGGATGCGTTTTCAGTTATTGATTGAGAGTGCTAGTGGTGTAGAACTCGAGATATGTATTCAATCATAGCAGAGTTTTCCTGAGTTTGATGAGATGTTCAATGTGAGTAAACACTGAGGTAGGTAGTGAGATTTCCCCAGGAGTTTAGTAACTGGAGAAGTTATATCTGTATCTTTAGTAAAAAAAAGGGGGGGGCGAAGCTTGACAGAGAGTCGGACTAGATGCCATTTCTGTCTGCTCCCGACTTTACAAAATCAATCACCCTACAATCCCGAATTACCCAAGCCATCTGGAGCCAAATGTGCCAGACCCAATCACCCAATGCCCTTCTGGTACACTCCAAAACAGGCTAAGCAAAAGGGCAGAGATAGGGCCTACCTCAACCCGGCCTTCTACAGCCTGGATCATCTGCTTGGCAAGACACGGGAGACCAGGTACAGCAAAGCACCGACCACATTGTCCGAGCGATGGGGCATAGAACCCAGAAGCCCTAACCAGGTACGGCAGCTGTAGAGCCCAATATATGCACAATGCTCCTGCAGCTAAAGCTAAGATAGCAGCCGCGGAGGGCCCAGACACCACAACATGCCCACAGGCTAATCCTCAGAAGCAAGCCTCACACCCACCGACCACAACAGTGGGAGGAAAGCACAGACCCTGTATCCAAACAAGATCTGCAGCACTGGCAAAATATGCTGCAGCAAATACAAAGTCTCCTGGCTGCAGACTTACCTGCCCTCAAAACAAGCATGCAACAGATCACTGAGAAAGTGGTGAACACAGAAGGGGATGTAAAGGTGACCCAGGGTGAAATCTCCACACTGAAAGAGTCTATCCTCCAACTACAGCACATCCCACACATTGTCTCAACACTAATGTCAGCACAAGAGGATAATGCAATCAATACTACCTCCAGCGGTAAGGATGGAACTCAACTTTGCTGGGATCTACCGCCCACCCATGTCAACCAAATCTCCTACACCCCCTGTAGGAGATGTCATCATCCAATGCACTCTACCATAAAACAGTAAAACTCACATATAGGCTGCAATAAAGTGCAATACTCCACTCAGTTTTGAAGAGTCCCAACTGACTTTTTACCAACACCTAACTAAAGCCACACTACAGTGGAGGAAGACACTCAGCAACCTCACCAGTCACCTACATACAGCAGGGGTGACATACTGATGGGGTACCCCATGATCCCTCCTTGTCACTCATAAGGGGACCACACACAAAATCACCTCAGGATTGGAAGCCCCCTTTGATCAAAGGCTATGCAGAGTTTTCAGTTCTTCATTTGTCTTTATTTTCCCATGTTTAGAGTTTGGTCCTACTGTTTCTACACATTGTTACTGACCAGGGCCACTCAGGCCCCTACCGTTCAAACATATACACGTGTCATCAGAAGGTCGCACTGGCCCACAAGCACAACAACGTAAGGCATACTGTGACACAATACCTAACCCCCCCCCCCCCCGCCGGACAATCCCTAGATTATGGTTACTACCACTCCAGAGTAGCCTACACAGCACACAGATAAACTGCACCTCAATCAGGAGGAAAGGGCTTCACACAGTCTACTCTTACACACCTCTAATCAAAAGTACAACCCACACATCCACCATTGGAAAGCATTGTGATTGGCTCAGATCACCATTTCTGATTATGTCAGCCAACCAGATCAGGGGCAGAGCCAGCAGCAGCAGACTGAAATAAAAGTAAGATTTTACTATATTTATGGAGGATAAAGGGGGAGCAGGGGAGGGGGCAGGTGAAGCTAGATCATGTGTTTAACACTATAGGGTCAGGAATACATGTTTGTGTTCCTGACCCTACAGTGTTTCTTTAAGACTCCACCTTTAACATGTAGTGCAGTTATGCCCGTTCTAAACAAGGATGTCATAGAATTAGAAAGAGTACAGAGACAGTCTACAAAATAGGGGAATGGAAGATATTAAAGACTAGAAAACGTAAGCTTCACTTTCGAAATAAAGTCTCTCAGATGGGATACCATTGTACAAATATACACCTAGCCAGTACAAATCGTCCTCTAGTTACCTGTTCATTAATATCACTGGAGAAAGGAGACAATGTTACATTTTAAGACATAAAGAATTGGATTTAACATAGGGCCGATGGAAGGGTCCTTTACTGTCAGAACGGTAACAATGTGGATATGTTTTTCAGCCTGTATCGCTCTGCATCTATTTAATACGTTATCGAATTATACCATGTAGGAAAATAGTTATAAAACATGTATGGAGTTTAGTTCAGTTTGACTAATTGAACTTTAATACCAATATGTCCTGTAGCCTGTCTAAAACAGAGGCACAAACGCTCTAATTTAAAGAGACAGTCCAGGTGCCACGTATTAAAGGAAC
>NC_086327.1:3874535-3922035 GCF_036172605.1 Pelobates fuscus | reverse complement strand
AGATAGATAGATAGATACATAGATAGATAGATAGATAGACAGATAGACAGATAGATAGATAGATAGATAGATAGATAGATAAATAGATAGATAGATAGATAGATAGATAGATAGATAGATAGATAGATAGATAGATACATAGATAGATAGATAGATAGATAGATAGATAGATAGATAAATAGATAGATAGATAGATAGATAGATAGATAGATAGATAGATAGATAGATAGATAGATAGATAGATATATAGATAAATAGATAGATAATGCTTTTTTAGTTGAGGTACTGATGGCCGTATGGGCCTTTTGCTCTTTATCCCCAGTCAGGGTTTGCAATTCTGTATTTATGCTAACATGAGACAGAGAGAGCGCGGCCATCATCTGTTTCTCTGCGGGGGCCTCTAGCAAGTGACAACTACATGTTCCATTCAGAGCAGCCAATATTTGTTTTCCAAGACCTTGGACTGCTTTTACTCTGACCCACAGGTCCAGTTCAGCTGCTGAACACAGGCACCAAGCCATCTTGGCTCATTTTAAGGCTACCAGCCAGCGAGGGTTTAACCCATTCCATGCTAGGCTGAGCCCTGAGCCCAGGATTGCTGTGTATGAAACTCGAGTTGTTTAAATGCAGCATTATTCTGACAATTTAATTATAATACGATCAAATTCCTGCTTTCAAGACTTTGGAGAAAACAAACCAATAATTAGAATTGGCATCTGAAGTATGCTAGTTCTATCCTTTCTGAAAATGGTAAAATCTAAACAATCTGGGAGTTAATGTCTCGGCATTGAATACTAAGGAAGATACAAGCTAATGCTATTATTTGATTCACTGCATTACTTTCCTATTCTGCTATAAAACGTTCACATATAATATTACAGATTATAAAATATCACCCCGACACGGGAGATCTGTGCCTCTCCCAGAATGCCTTGCAAACCCTCACGTAAACTAAAATTGCATTTTTACCAGAGTGCTTCTAAGCTTCATTTCTGTGGGTGAAATCTGATTTATTATTTATAGCAATGCACAGGTTAGGATTTCAATAAATCGGATGCCCTAGTTGCTCCTTCAGGACTTGCCAGATTCATTCTGGCATAAGAAGCCTTTTAAAAAAGCTGTGAATGAGAAATTCAACATGTTATTAATTTATATTTCTCTTTTTTCACTCATTTCATTTAATATTATATTTTAAGAATCATTTTCTCTCAGATTCAGGAAATTGATATTGTAATAGTTACTTTGTGGAATTCCAAAAATCCACCAGCATTCATTCTGTGGATCCAAACAGCAGAGGATCTTGTACAGTTTGAATAGCTGGTGGGTCACTGAAAGGGAATCGCCCCAAGATAACGTTGCTGTAGTGGTTATAGTCACAATGTATCCTCCATTTTTACACAATTACTAGGAGATAATAATCGTTTCAATTACTGTTTCAAGTAAACTCCTAATTTAGTTTTTACTTGGTAAACAGAATTGTTTTTCTCCCTTTCTTTTAAATATTTTTTTTTCTGTAAAGGAACACTAGGGTTAGGAACACGAAAATGTATTAAATCTAACACAAACGTATTGCTGACCCTATTGTTTTAAAACAACCATCTAACCCCCTTGCCCCCTTACTCCCCTAAATATAGTAAAATCTTACCTTTATTGCAGTTTGCTGCTGCTGGCTCTGCCCTTGATCTGCCTGCTTGGCTGGCATTATTAGATGTGGTGGCCTAAACCAATCACAGTGCTTACCCATAGGATTGGCTGAGACTGATAAAGAGGCAGATCAGGTAGCAGAGCCAGCACAATTCAAACACAGCCCTGGCCAATCAGCATCTCCTCATAGAGATGAATTGAATCAATGAATCTCTATCAGGAATGTTCAGTGTCTCCATGCAGAGGGTGGAGATACTGAATGTCAGTCACACTGTGCAGCACTGCCCCAGGAAGCACCTCTAGCAGCCATCTGAGGCGTGGCCAGTGGAGGTATCCCTAGGCTGTAATGCAAACACTGCATTTTCTCCGAAAACAACAAATGTATTTAAAGCAAAAAGCCTGAAGGTAATGATTCTACTAACCAGAACAAATTCAATAAGCTGTAGTTGTTCTGGTGAGTATAGTGTCCCTTAAATTATATATTATTAGCGCTTTATAATTAATATTTCCATAAAAATTTTTCTTAATTTCCTTATTTTTCCATACATTAAATATCCCATGACTTAATATAAGTTTTTTTTTTTTATCATATATTCTCTTTTTATTTTTTATGTTTATATATTTAAATAAACACGTATTGCTTTTAGCTTGATGCTGCTGACTGTAATAAGGACATTGCAATTCTATATTACATTTTTATTTTATTTTCCTATTATTTAGTAAAAAGAAATCCAACACCAAAGACTGACATAAACCTCAATCCACCAGAATAGTAGGAGATATAGTGCAAAGTAAGGACTGTGTTGAAATCCAGGCACGTTGGCATGGGTGAAGTTATTGGTCAGTTGTACTGTCATGCTCGGGTTAGGAGTTAATGACAGGATGCAGAATCATATAAGGACTCGCTCCTATTTGGAAGGGGTGTGATAAATATACGAGAGAGCAGGATTGTAGCGTGCCCTTTTCAGGGTTAGTAACAACTCTCATCGTACTCAGCCAACCTGCAGGCGTGTTCACATTTACCAAGCTGTGTAGAATTACTTCCCTCGATCTCCTTTGGAACAGCTGTTGGCACAATTTGAGATTTTCCTCTTAGTAAGTCATTAAGTAGAAAAGTTCTGGTTCTCTTCCAAATTACGGCAAATCACTATATTTAGACCTTATGTGTTTGTGTGGCCAGAGGCGCCATCAGGGGGGTGCAAGGATCCTGTAATGCTATGTGGCCCTGGTGTGGACTGTATTGGGAACCTGTGACGGCCCAAGCCCATTACAAGTTCAGCCTCTTCTCATTCATCATGAGGATGGCTGCACCGGGAGAAAGTGATATTGGTAAGTGAACAGTGCGGGAGGAGAAGAAGTGTCCAGCAGAACCCCCTTAGCACAACTCCCAGCCGGTGCCAGATCCCCTCTGGACCACAGGGAAACCACCCTACTGAGAAAGGGTAGACAAAAGAGGGTTGTGACTAAAACATATTACATTTGTGTGTGTTTCTGTCAGTGTGTATCTGTGATTGTTGTGTGTGTGTTAGCGTGTGTGTGTGCATTTACCACTGTGTTTCTGTAAGTGTGTATGTGTATCTGTCGGTATGTTTATATGTGTCAGTGTGTGTGTGTGTCTACCAGTATTTATCTGATAGCGTGTATCTGTGTTTGTTGTGTGTGTGTTAGCATGTGTATGTGTGCATTTACCACTGTGTTTCTGTAAGTGTGTATGTGTATCTGTCGGTATGTTTATATGTGTCAGTGTGTGTGTGTCTACCAATATGTATCTGTCAGTGTGTATCTGTTGTTGTGTGTTGGGTGTGTACGTTTGTCTGTGCACGGCTGTCGGCATGTGTGTGTGTTTGCAAGTGTGTGTCTGTCTAACAATGAGTACTGGTATCTGTGTGTTTGTATGGCACTTTGTATCTGGGTATGTGTTAATCTGTCAATGTGTATTAAATGTCAGTGTTTGTGAGTGGTATCTACTGTATGTGTCAGTGTGTGTGAGTATGCATGTATGGATCAGAGGGTTTGTAAGGGTCCCCAAGTGTTCCGAATGAAAGCCCTGTGTGTGGCTCATTCTACAACAGATACATTTCCAATTTCAATTTTTTACTCCAAATGTAAAAAAAAACTATTTTGACAAGATATAGATTTTATAGGGCTTGTTAAAAATTATTAAAGCAGCAGTGACAGTTTTTTCACAGCACAGCCTCATGGGATGTATATTTAACAACATTATTTATTATTACTGGTATTTTCAAAGCGCCAACAGATTCTGCAGTGCTGTACAATTAGTGGAGAACAAACAATATACACAGACAAATTAAAGAGGTAGATTGAGCCCTGCCCGTAAACTGATACAAGAGATAGAGAGAGCCCTGCCCGTAAACTGATACAAGAGATAGAGAGAGCCCTGCCCGTAAACTGATACAAGAGATAGAGAGAGCCCTGCCCGTAATCTGATACAAGAGATAGAGAGAGTCCGCCCGTAAACTGATACAAGAGATAGAGAGAGTCCGCCCGTAAACTGATACAAGAGATAGAGAGAGCCCTGCACGTAATCTGATACAAGAGATAGAGAGAGCCCTGCCCGTAAACTGATACAAGAGATAGAGAGAGCCCTGCCCGTAATCTGATACAAGAGATAGAGAGAGCCCTGCCCGTAAACTGATACAAGAGATAGAGAGAGCCCTGCCCGTAATCTGATACAAGAGATAGAGAGAGCCCTGCCCGTAAACTGATACAAGAGATAGAGAGAGCCCTGCCCGTAAACTGATACAAGAGGTAGAGAGAGCCCTGCACGTAAACTGATACAAGACATAGAGAGAGCCCTGCCCGTAAACTGATACAAGAGATAGAGAGAGCCCTGCCCGTAAACTGATACAAGAGATAGAGAGAGCCCTGCCCGTGAGCTGATACAAGAGATAGAGAGAGCCCTGCCCGTAAACTGATACAAGAGATAGAGAGATCCCTGCCCGTAAACTGATTCAAGAGATAGAGAGAGCCCTGCCCGTAAACTGATACAAGAGATAGAGAGAACCCTGCCCGTAAACTGATACAAGAGATAGAGAGAACCCTGCCCGTAAACTGATACAAGAGGTAGGGAGAGCCCTGCCCGTAAACTGATACAAGAGATAGAGAGAGCCCTGCCCGTAAGCTGATACAAGAGATAGAGAGAGCCCTGCCCGTAAACTGATACAAGAGATAGAGAGAGCCCTGCCCGTAAACTGATACAAGAGGTAGAGAGAGCCCTGCCCGTAATCTGATACAAGAGATAGAGAGAGCCCTGCCCGTAAACTGATACAAGAGGAAGAGAGAGCCCTGCCCGTAATCTGATACAAGAGATAGAGAGAGCCCTGCCCGTAAACTGATACAAGAGATAGAGAGAGCCCTGCCCGTAAACTGACACAAGAGATAGAGAGAGCCCTGCCCATAAACTGATACAAGACATAGAGAGAGCCCTGCCTGTAAACTGATACAAGAGATAGAGAGAGCCCTGCCCGTAAGCCGATACAAGAGATAGAGAGAGCCCTGCCCGTAAACTGATACAAGAGATAGAGAGAGCCCTGCCCGTAAACTGATACAAGAGGTAGAGAGAGCCCTGCCCGTAAACTGATACAAGAGGAAGAGAGAGCCCTGCCCGTAATCTGATACAAGAGATAGAGAGAGCCCTGCCCGTAAACTGATACAAGAGATAGAGAGAGCCCTGCCCGTAAACTGATACAAGAGATAGAGAGAGCCCTGCCCGTAAGTTGATACAATAGATAGAGAGAGCCCTGCACGTAAACTGATACAAGAGGAAGAGAGAGCCCTGCCCGTAAACTGATACAAGAGGAAGAGAGAGCCCTGCCCGTAATCTGATACAAGAGATAGAGAGAGCCCTGCCCGTAAACTGATACAAGAGATAGAGAGAGTCCTGCCCGTAAACTGATACAAGAGGAAGAGAGAGCCCTGCCCGTAAACTGATACAAGACATAGAGAGAGCCCTGCCCATAAACTGATACAAGAGATAGAGAGAGCCCTGCCCGTAAGCTGATACAAGAGATAGAGAGAGCCCTGCCCATAAACTGATACAAGAGGTAGAGAGAGCCCTGCCCGTAAACTGATACAAGAGATAGAGAGAGCCCGGCCCATAAACTGATACAAGAGGTAGAGAGAGCCCTGCCCATAAGCTGATACAAGAGATAGAGAGAGCCCTGCCCATAAACTGATACAAGAGGTAGAGAGAGCCCTGCCCGTAAACTGATACAAGAGATAGAGAGAGCCCTGCCCGTAAACTGATACAAGAGATAGAGAGCCCTGCCCGTAAACTGATACAAGAGGTAGAGAGAGCCCTGCCCGTAAACTGATACAAGAGATAGAGAGAGCCCTGCCCGTAAACTGATACAAGAGATAGAGAGATCCCTGCCCGTAAACTGATTCAAGAGATAGAGAAAGCCCTGCCTGTAAACTGATACAAGAGATAGAGAGAGCCCTGCCCATAAACTGATACAAGAGGTAGAGAGAGCCCTGCCCGTAAACTGATACAAGAGATAGAGAGAGCCCGGCCCATAAACTGATACAAGAGGTAGAGAGAGCCCTGCCCATAAGCTGATACAAGAGATAGAGAGAGCCCTGCCCATAAACTGATACAAGAGGTAGAGAGAGCCCTGCCCGTAAACTGATACAAGAGATAGAGAGAGCCCTGCCCGTAAACTGATACAAGAGATAGAGAGCCCTGCCCGTAAACTGATACAAGAGGTAGAGAGAGCCCTGCCCGTAAACTGATACAAGAGATAGAGAGAGCCCTGCCCGTAAACTGATACAAGAGATAGAGAGATCCCTGCCCGTAAACTGATTCAAGAGATAGAGAAAGCCCTGCCCGTAAACTGATACAAGAGATAGAGAGAACCCTGCCCGTAAACTGATACAAGACATAGAGAGAACCCTGCCCGTAAACTGATACAAGAGGTAGGGAGAGCCCTGCCCGTAAACTGATACAAGAGATAGAGAGAGCCCTGCCCGTAAACTGATACAAGAGGTAGAGAGAGCCCTGCCCGTAATCTGATACAAGAGATAGAGAGAGCCCTGCCCGTAAACTGATACAAGAGGAAGAGAGAGCCCTGCCCGTAATCTGATACAAGAGATAGAGAGAGCCCTGCCCGTAAACTGATACAAGAGATAGAGAGAGCCCTGCCCGTAAACTGACACAAGAGATAGAGAGAGCCCTGCCCATAAACATATACAAGACATAGAGAGAGCCCTGCCTGTAAACTGATACAAGAGATAGAGAGAGCCCTGCCCGTAAGCCGATACAAGAGATAGAGAGAGCCCTGCCCGTAAACTGATACAAGAGATAGAGAGAGCCCTGCCCGTAAACTGATACAAGAGGTAGAGAGAGCCCTGCCCGTAAACTGATACAAGAGGAAGAGAGAGCCCTGCCCGTAATCTGATACAAGAGATAGAGAGAGCCCTGCCCGTAAACTGATACAAGAGATAGAGAGAGCCCTGCCCGTAAACTGATACAAGAGATAGAGAGAGCCCTGCCCGTAAGTTGATACAATAGATAGAGAGAGCCCTGCACGTAAACTGATACAAGAGGAAGAGAGAGCCCTGCCCGTAAACTGATACAAGAGGAAGAGAGAGCCCTGCCCGTAAACTGATACAAGAGATAGAAAGAGCCCTGCCCGTAAACTGATACAAGAGATAGAGAGAGTCCTGCCCGTAAACTGATACAAGAGGAAGAGAGAGCCCTGCCCGTAAACTGATACAAGACATAGAGAGAGCCCTGCCCATAAACTGATACAAGAGATAGAGAGAGCCCTGCCCGTAAGCTGATATAAGAGATAGAGAGAGCCCTGCCCATAAACTGATACAAGAGGTAGAGAGAGCCCTGCCCGTAAACTGATACAAGAGATAGAGAGAGCCCGGCCCATAAACTGATACAAGAGGTAGAGAGAGCCCTGCCCATAAGCTGATACAAGAGATAGAGAGAGCCCTGCCCGTAAACTGATACAAGAGATAGAGAGAGCCCTGCCCGTAAACTGATACAAGAGATAGAGAGAGCCCTGCCCGTAAACTGATACAAGAGATAGAGAGCCCTGCCCGTGAACTGATACAAGAGGTAGAGAGAGCCCTGCCCGTAAGCTGATACAAGAGATAGAGAGAGTCCTGCCCGTAAACTGATACAAGAGGAAGAGAGAGCCCTGCCCGTAAACTGATACAAGACATAGAGAGAGCCCTGCCCGTAAACTGATACAAGAGGAAGAGAGAGCCCTGCCCGTAATCTGATACAAGAGATAGAGAGAGCCCTGCCCGTAAACTGATACAAGAGATAGAGAGAGCCCTGCCCGTAAGCTGATACAAGAGATAGAGAGAGTCCTGCCCGTAAGCTGATACAAGAGATAGAGAGAGCCCTGCCCGTAAACTGATACAAGACATAGAGAGAGCCCTGCCCGTAAACTGATACAAGAGATAGAGAGAGCCCTGCCAGTAAGCTGATACAAGAGATAGAGAGAGCCCTGCCCATAAACTGATACAAGAGGTAGAGAGAGCCCTGCCCGTAAACTGATACAAGAGATAGAGAGAGCCCTGCCCATAAACTGATACAAGAGATAGAGAGAGCCCTGCCCATAAGCTGATACAAGAGTTAGAGAGAGTCTGCCCGTAAACTGATACAAGAGATAGAGAGAGCCCTGCCCATAAACTGATACAAGAGGTAGAGAGAGCCCTGCCAGTAAACTGATACAAGACATAGAGAGAGCCCTGCCCGTAAACTGATACAAGAGATAGAGAGAGCCCTGCCCGTAAGCTGATACAAGAGATAGAGAGAGCCCTGCCCATAAACTGATACAAGAGGTAGAGAGAGCCCTGCCCGTAAACTGATACAAGAGATAGAGAGAGCCCTGCCCATAAACTGATACAAGAGGTAGAGAGAGCCCTGCCAGTAAACTGATACAAGAGATAGAGAGAGCCCTGCCCATAAACTGATACAAGAGGTAGAGAGAGCCCTGCCAGTAAACTGATACAAGAGATAGAGAGAGCCCTGCCCGTAAACTGATACAAGAGATAGAGAGAGCCCTGCCCGTAAGCTGATACAAGAGATAGAGAGAGCCCTGCCCATAAACTGATACAAGAGGTAGAGAGAGCCCTGCCCGTAAACTGATACAAGAGATAGAGAGAGCCCTGCCCATAAACTGATACAAGAGGTAGAGAGAGCCCTGCCAGTAAACTGATACAAGAGATAGAGAGAGCCCTGCCCATAAACTGATACAAGAGATAGAGAGAGCCCTGCCCGTAATCTGATACAAGAGGAAGAGAGAGCCCTGCCCGTAAACTGATACAAGACATAGAGAGAGCCCTGCCCGTAATCTGATACAAGAGGAAGAGAGAGCCCTGCCCGTAAACTGATACAAGACATAGAGAGAGCCCTGCCCGTAATGTGATACAAGAGATAGAGAGAGCCCTGCCCGTAATCTGATACAAGAGGAAGAGAGAGCCCTGCCCGTAAACTGATACAAGAGATAGAGAGAGCCCTGCCCGTAATCTGATACAAGAGATAGAGAGAGCCCTGCCCGTAAACTGATACAAGAGATAGAGAGAGCCCTGCCCGTAAACTGATACAAGACATAGAGAGAGCCCTGCCCGTAATCTGATACAAGAGGAAGAGAGAGCCCTGCCCGTAAACTGATACAAGAGATAGAGAGAGCCCTGCCCGTAATGTGATACAAGAGATAGAGAGAGCCCTGCCCGTAATCTGATACAAGAGGAAGAGAGAGCCCTGCCCGTAAACTGATACAAGAGATAGAGAGAGCCCTGCCCGTAAACTGATACAAGAGATAGAGAGAGCCCTGTCCGTAAACTGATACAAGAGATAGAGAGAGCCCTGCCCGTAAACTGATACAAGAAATAGAGAGAGCCCTGCCCGTAATCTGATACAAGAGGAAGAGAGAGCCCTGCCCGTAAACTAATACAAGAGATAGAGAGAGCCCTGCCCGTAAGCTGATACAAGAGGAAGAGAGAGCCCTGCCCGTAATCTGATACAAGAGGAAGAGAGAGCCCTGCCCGTAAACTAATACAAGAAATAGAGAGAGCCCTGCCCGTAAGCTGATACAAGAGATAGAGAGAGCCCTGCCCGTAATCTGACACAAGAGGTAGAGAGAGCCCTGCCCATAAACTGATACAAGAGATAGAGAGAGCCCTGCCTGTAAGCTGATACAAGAGATAGAGAGAGCTCTGCCCGTAATCTGATACAAGAGGTAGAGAGAGCCCTGCCCCTAATCTGATACAAGAGGTAGAGATAGCCCTGCCCGTAAGCTGATACAAGAGATAGAGAGAGCCCTGCCCGTAAACTGATACAAGATGTAGAGAGAGCCCTGCCCGTAATCTGATACAAGAGATAGAGAGAGCCCTGCCCGTAAGCTGATACAAGAGATAGAAAGAGCCTTGCCCGTAAGCTGATACAAGAGATAGAGAGAGCCCTGCCCATAAACTGATACAAGAGATAGAGAGAGCCCTGCCCGTAAACGGATTCAAGAGATAGAGAGAGCCCTGCCCGTATACTGATTCAAGAGATAAAGAGAGCCCTGCCCATAAGCTGATACAAGAGTTAGAGAGAGTCCGCCCGTAAACTGATACAAGAGATAGAGAGAGCCCTGCCCGTAAGCTGATACAAGAGATAGAGAGAGCCCTGCCCGTAAGCTGATACAAGAGTTAGAGAGAGTCCGCCCGTAAGCTATTACAAGAGTTAGAGAGAGTCCGCCCGTAAACTGATACAAGAGATAGAGAGAGCCCTGCCCGTAAACGGATTCAAGAGATAGAGAGAGCCCTGCCCGTAAACTGATTCAAGAGATAAAGAGAGCCCTGCCCATAAGCTGATACAAGAGTTAGAGAGAGTCCGCCCGTAAACTGATACAAGAGATAGAGAGAGCCCTGCCCGTAAGCTGATACAAGAGATAGAGAGAGCCCTGCCCGTAAGCTGATACAAGAGTTAGAGAGAGTCCGCCCGTAAACTGATACAAGAGATAGAGAGAGCCCTGCCCGTAATCTGTTACAAGAGGAAGAGAGAGCCCTGCCCGTAAACTGATACAAGAGATAGAGAGAGCCCTGCCCGTAAGCTGATACAAGAGATAGAGAGAGCCCTGCCCGTAAACTGATACAAGAGGTAGGGAGAGCCCTGCCCGTAAGCTGAAATCTAGCCATTGAAGCTCTTTTATTCAGTGTTTAGCTAGATAGCCTTTGAGTTTACAACATCTTTAATTACAAAACCTGTCAAACCTTACAGCCATCGGCATGGCAAACATACAAATTGCTCTTCATTAAGGGGTCTATTTACTAAACAGAATTTGGCCAGATCTCAATCATCAGCCGTCAGCCAATATTTAATCCAATTTATTTTAAAACATATCCACTAAATAGTGCATTGTGGTGAGTCAGAAGTCTAAGCTAAAATTGCTGTATATTTTAGACTCCATCTAGACTACTTACATCAAATTACTATATATCCTCAATATTTACTATATATCAAATTACTTTATATCCTCAATATTTACTGAATCAAGGTGCAAATACTTCCCATAATCGCACGCTTGGTTATTGTTTTTACACTTATTAGAAAAGTTCTCTCAGCTGTGAGGGTCTTCACCTCTCACCCCCTCATATCCCTCTGCTGACTGAGCCCATTGCAAGCCTTGGTCTATTTAAGGAATAAGTTAGATCTCAGCATTGACCTTCCAATTTACACTCATTGACTCCGACCTGCCTTTTACAAACCTTCAGAGTTTATCTAAACTCTGCCTCTGGCTATTTCTCGAGCTTACAGCTGTTACACCTCAAGGACACTTTCTTATTCCATTTAACATTTCTTTTTAAAGATACCAAACCCATCGTCACCTGCTTTCCTAAAATAGAAGCTGCCAAAACTATATTATCTCTACAAAACCAAGAATAAATAGAGAATCAACCCCGATCGTACAACTTGTCTTTCACGCGATATACCTTGACAAGTACAAACGATTAAAAACCATGTGAATATCTGTGTGAAACTATTCTTTTAGCTTCACTATAAAGTAATAATTCTTATAATTAATAGTACAAACTTATTGCTGTCATCACAAAATATGAGATAGCATTCAGTAGTAAGCTAAATCACAGATAACCATACTATTGAAAGCCACTGGGCGAGAGTATAGCTTGGAGGAAAGACGAGACAGGGGGATATGAGAGAAACATTTAAATACATAAAGGGAATCAACACAGTAAAGGAGGAGACTATATTTAAAAGAAGAAAAACTACCACAACAAGAGGACATAGTCTTAAATTAGAGGGGCAATGGTTTAAAAATAATATCAGGAAGTATTACTTTACTGAGAGGGTAGTGGATGCATGGAATAGCCTTCCAGCTGAAGTGGTAGAGGTTAACACAGTAAAGGAGTTTAAGCATGCGTGGGATAGGCATAAGGCTATCCTAACTATAAGATAAGGCCAGGGACTAATGAAAGTATTTAGAAGATTGGGTAGACTAGATGGACCGAATGGTTCTTATCTGCCATCACATTCTATTGCTTGCTCAGCTATATAATTTGATGGCATAGTCCCAGCATTGCAACAGGCCCAGTGTATTCTGCTCCGCCAGCCCTAGGCCGCAGCACAAGCCGCATCTTGTGCCCTCAGATGTTCGGCGGCGATGTGAGGGTTGTCTACTCATGGCTCGAGGCCCAGGAAGGCAGCTGCCGCGATAATACCAGCCAGTCGGGTGCGTAGATGGGAGCAGCCGATAGCCCTGCTCTGAATGTGATGGCGTTTTGCCTCCAGAACGTGGCATAGCCTTGTGTACAGATGCCGCCCTGGTTGTATTTGTCCGCAGGTGAGGTTGTGTGCATGATCTCGGAAAATGGCAGCCATTTTGATAGCAGAGAGCGGGAATCCAAGTGTCGGTAAGTAGAAGAGAGCCTTTCTTTTATTTTTCGTTCCGTCCAGTGGGGACCGGGATAACCCCCACTGAGCCAAAGGGGGGTGGAGGGAGCAGGATCAGCTGGAGCCGATGTGTGAGAGCTGGAGATGAGAGCAGGGCAACGGCCGTCCACCCTGCCCCACCCCCGAGTAGGCCGCAAGTCCCAAAACTTGGTTTCGCCCCCAGGGGTTCCAAATCTTCCAATCGCAGAGTTTGCAGCCACACCCGCGGCCTCCTACAGGATTTGCTGCATTTTCCCAGCTCTGGTGAAGCTGGTAAGCCGCTGACTTCAGCATTAGAGGTCTGTCCTTAACGGAGCCTTTCCCACATGCGACCAGGCAGCATGGTGGTCCGGCCCTGCCCCCCCACAAACTCTGTTTTGTGAATAACTAAATCCATTTTGTGATCCTTCAATTTTATTTTGTGGGAGAAATTGTGATGGACACAATGCTGAACAACAATGCATTTATTATTATTACTGGTATTTATATAGTGACAGCATAGTCCGTGGCGCTTTACAATAATATCAGAGGGGGAGATTTAACAATAAATGAGACCATTACAAAAACGAGGACCGTGCTCAAACGAGCTTACTGTCTATGCATTCTGTTGATTGTTCATGTTGACTTTGTTAATGGAAAGACTAATATAATCAAATAATATTAGCCGAAAAAGGCAGTTCGTCCAAATCGATTCGCCTGAAAATAAATTACGTTTCAATACAATAGTTTCTGGAAAAATGGAGCAAAAATTAACCAGTTTACTGCAAAGTATAAATACTCTGTATATATTTTGAAATAAATGTTTTCACCATTTGATTCACAGATCAGGTGAGAAGTAACCAAAAGAGGAGACGTACTGAAAAAAAATCTATATTTTGTTTATATATATATGTTGTTTATATACATAAATGTCGATTTTTTTATTTGTAGATATTCATTTTTTTCCATTTACTGCTCACTTCTTGATCTGTGAATATAATCAGTATTCACATGTTAGTGAGTAACAGTGTTTGGGAAGCCTGGAAATCCAGCTGGTCCTCGGGGGTAAAGGAGCGCTATTACTACATATTGTTACAAATGAGGAGACCTAATAGAAAGGGGAGATTGTTCGAATGAATTTTGGAAATTAAATTGAGCTGGACTTTTCCTGACTGTGGGTCCTCTGTTGTTTTTGGCGGTTATTGCTCTTATTGTCTCCACAATTTGAAATCATGTAAACTGTCGGAGTGTTGACATCGTACCGTCCACTTTTCGTTTGCGAACCTGACTTCAGTGGCAGCGGACTTTTGTTCTCAGATTCAGAGAATGAAATGCTGGCCAACACATTAGTGAATTTAATACGAAGTGCGTGTTGTACATTGTTGGCCGGCTTAAACACTAATCCTTTTATTGTAATCGGATGAAGTTTAAAAAGAAATAAACTCTATTTTGTGTTAAAGAAAATCCTGTTCATATCAGAGACCTCGTGGACCAGCTAAGAGCGAACTCATTCTGGTTCCAGTGCCTGAGGAATCTCGGGCAAAGAAAGAAACAAATAAATATATTGAAATGTAAGGAGAGAGAGGTACGCAATGGCCTATAGGACGTTCCAATAGAATTGGGATCCTTATCGAAATATAGTCATTTTCACAGCCCAAAGTGATGACTCTAACAGGTCATAAAAAGTTTTGATTGCCTCTTACATACTGTAAAGAAAGAGATACATTAGTTTTCAATTGTACAGATAGTATTGGTCCCAATGTACATGTCATTTCACCTTCTCTAATAACCAATAACACAATCTCTCTTTGCGTCCTCTCCGCTAAGAACTAGAGTTTTATCTCATTTGAAGGCTTATCTGTAAACATCTGGAGAAGATTTATCTGCAAGTTTAATTCTGTGGAGCTAGTAGGAGAGGTTTGCAGTACATGCTGTAGCTGGAAAATCCATGAGTAACATTTTTTAACATGATAATATTTGCTGAAATACTGCCAGGGCCCATAGTTACCCCACCCTTTACAAACCACGTGCTGATAATGACTGGACCCCTTTGTTTCTGTGATGTCTTGTATGTAGTTATTCAGAACAGAGACCATGCCGTTCTTTACTGGATCCCAGCGTAGACTCCTTAACGTACCAGCCTGGCATCATTTTAACCCCATCTCTGCTGAAGTTTGATCACACAAGGAGGGCTGTATATTTTATTTCTGCTGATGAGCTATTTTGAACACAAGGAAAGGTCGTGAGATTTTGAGGGATTTGGCTCCAGGCCTGGATTGACCCTATTAGAGCAAAACGGGGTCAAAACAAAGGGACACTGTATGTGTGAAACGAACAACCAGGGAGTGGGCAGTGGAGGAACTGCGGAAATCTTAATTAACCCTTTGTACTATAGTAAAGATTTCTGCAGATTAATTTAACCCATCATTTGCTAGTCTACTAACAAAACACCCTTTGTTCCATGTCTGCCTTACCATGTCCCCTATGCAAGTGTGGTGCATTTTTCAGGGCTCAGAGAGAAAGGCAAAGAGTTAATCATCAAGGTATCTGTTATAAGAGTCTCTATTTATTAGGCTTAACACAACATACCTCTACACTTACCTGCTATAACCTGCAGAGTAAGGGACAGGATGGGGAGGATGAAAGTAATACAAAGACCTTAGACCATCCATCTAATGAAACTTACTGGGGTATTGGCATCTCCTAGGTCAGGGCTAGGCAACCTTCCGCAATCCAGATGTTGTGGACTACATATCTCTTGATGCTTTGCCATCATTATGGGAGATGTAGTCCACATCTGGAGTGCCAAACGTTGCCTTCCCCTTTCCTAGATGGTTCAAACAGAGGCAGATAATCCGACAATTCTAAATTATTTTCATTTATGATGTCTCATGTATGCCCCTGCTCTTTCCTTTTGCCTTGTTACACATCGCCGTAGAGGACACTTGTCCCTCATCTGGCTTTTCCCAGCTGATTGCTTCATAGCTCAGTTTCACTCTCCACCCCTTTCAATCTTCATATGTTGCCTCATAACTGCAGGCTTTAAGCTTAACAAGGTCCACCGCTCAACCGAAAGCAGGTTCTCCAAAAACAACAAGGTTTTCCCAACTAGTAGTGGTTTGAGTAGGGGCTTCATGGACTACCAAACCTGGAAGTATTTATCTGGACTACGCTGCTAATAAACAATCTTTATTGAGAGACCATCAGCAGTTTCCCTAAAAATCAGATCTGTAATGTTCAATTCAACTTAGATCCTTCTTTCCATTAGGATTGGGAAACAATTTTTTTTTTTTCTTCTTTAACAAATTAAAGAAGTTTGTGATAGACTCTCTATAATAACAACTGCTTAACTATAAAGATAATTTCTTGTAACCTTGGTTAATTGATGTTGGCTGGAATTCTGTGGACTTTACCTTTCAAAATGGGCAAAATTGGGTCTGAAATAATTTTGAGAAAAAAACTGAGCTTTCTACTGCTATCAACTAAAAAGTACCCAAAATGGGCCCTTTCATTTCAACACTGAGTTGGGCTGTTTATTACATTCTGAACTGTTGGAAGTTGAAATCGAGGCAGTAATAAGCAAACTGTGACTAAACTATAGCGAAGTAGAAGGTTCGGTGTCTATAATTAGCTTCAATTCAGAATGTAGTGAACAAACCCCTATGTGTGGGTTTTGGAAGGCCTACCTTTCTTGTTATAATGATGGAAACTTGGATTGTAGTTTCTTGGACACCTACTCTCTATGGTCTTCCAGCATTTACCTAATGTTCTCTTTCTTGATTTTCCAATATGTCCTAAAGTTGAGGTTCATTCAATAACTTGTGAGTTGAGATAATCTTTAGGTCCAAATAGCTGAGTTTGTGAGATAAGGAACTGTGATGTTGTTCAGGTTTGGCTTTTGTGACCTAAAAGTGTCCACAATTCCCTTGTGGGTCCGTAACAATTCCCAGTCTCAGGATAATCCTCCCTCTATTATATATTATAGACCTCAATACCTGGTCCAGGTTTCGCTCCTTCTGACACACATTCTTCTGCATGAGATAAAGTCCAGCAATTCTGTGTCCAATTTCGAAATCTATTTAACGCAGTGACAGTGTTCTTCAGACCTATATTTAGAAAAGGCTCATATAATATTTATCCACACAAACGTAGGGAAAAGGAGACCCTCTCTGTGCAGAAATCAGTCTGTTGCTTTTGATACTAGATTATATATTTACAGGTGTGAAATTAAGTATTTAATGGGTTTGTATTAGAACTTGACCTACGTGGTGAGATTACGGGAACCCAGGAATATCTAATTGTTTTAATTGCCCTTGGCTGAAACTAATTGATGTTGTTTAGATGATACTGAGGAGATCTGAGGTCCCTTCAATAAAGTAAAATATTAATAAAAATATAAAGCCATCTGTTGTTTGTAATTTGCTAAGTATAATCACGGATGTTATATTTCATAAACGCATGTTGAATTTCAGTGGAGACATCTCCAGACTTCCACTGCAGCCATTGAGTTCTTCTCAGTAAAACCAATTTTTATCTTAATTCATTCTTTTACTCCTAAATAGTGACACAACCTACTTGCATAGTGTAAGCACCATAATTAGAGCAGGTTAAACTCACTGGATTGAAAGCCAGAACGTTCTTGTAAACTTGTTGCCACATTGATGCAACAGAACATTCCGTCTCACAGCACAAGATTCTATTGTTTGCAGTTCTTCCGTACCTCCGACGGTTAACCCCCACACTCTCCTCGTGGGGTGTAGGGAAGCAAATAAAGCAATTCTCTCTTCTACTTGATCCTCGTCACCACACGATGTTAGTATTGATACACAAGGTCTATCTGATGTAGTTTAGCTCTACATTGAGTGAAGTTACTTTTGCCATTTCATTTTAGATGACTGTAAACACCCCAGTAATAGGTTTCTTGTTGACATATGTTTTATGTGCATTCGAGTGATGTAATTATTTAAATTAAGCTGTTGTTTCTAATGTCACACACGTTGTAATATTGTCCCCAGAGATGCCAAAAAGCAAGATTATTTGAAAAATTCCACCCCACGCCCAGTTTAATCATTCAATCCTTGATGTGGAAGGGTTAACTTATTAACATGTTGGCACTGCCAACGTAACAGTCACAGCGGTGTGTGCTTAAACGCATAACCCGTGGTTTTCTGTTGTGAATTTCAAGGCAACCGAGGCTAACTTTTTTATTGTTTACGAGCAAATAGGCAAAAACAAAAAAGGCTCCAAAAAGTACCGATTGGAGCTAAAGGATATTTATAGATAAGCAGTTCATGCAAACACTGCGATAAAAATCCACACACCAATCTCTGAGCCCATCCCACCAAACATCCCAAGGAAGCAGTGAAACGACACATTGTATCATCGAGCCACTGACGGACAACAAGGGAGAGTGGGAAGCGTAAAAATAGATGGAACGAGAAGAGAGAGAGAATAGGAGGATAAGGCAGATTTAAGGCTTCTTTAAAAGGAAGAGTCTCAATAATCTGCTTACAGCCCTGAAGGAAGAAGACAGAAAGTAGAGAGGCAAAAAAGGAACTTTGAAGAAAAAAAGAGGAGTAGACTTGGAGTAGGGAGACAGAAGCTCGTGGAGGGTAAGTTATTTCATGTGTGTGTCTCACTAAATATCTGTCTCTTTGTACCCAACCCTACCCCATGTTAAGCTTCCCCATCGATCCTACCCAATCAGCCCCGTGTCCCTTCTCTGTTGAGTAAGACTGATTTCCACTTGTTACATGAAGAATTTTGAAGGTTTAGGTCATACGTAAAGAGACAACGTTATTTTTCCGGTAGCAGACGGTGCTTGCTTTGGATACTGTTGTAACATAAGGTGTTTACTAATCCTGTTATTTTCAGCATTTTACACATTAAGCAGCTAGTGAAAAATAATGGTCTAATTAGTCAAATTACAGTCCATTAATTGTCAGGGGGATCAGGCTTGTGTTAAAGAGTGGGCCCCGAAATCAGGGGCGGATCCTGATGAGCACCACGCAGGACTGACTACTGCCCAAATTTAGACAAAAAACACACAAAAAGCAAAGTAAGAATTCCTAGAAAACAGACAATATGTCAAAGGCGATTTAACAACTTCCATGTATCCATCCTCGTAATAACTGAATAACTTGCTGGTTTTAACACTTTAGATGCTAGTGTAATGCATGATGGATGGTGCAGGAAAATACATAGTCTCACTTTATAATCAGTGAAAAAAAGGTTTACATTGGATTAAATGTGGGAAGCGATAACCTAGCTATAGAGATGTGCATAGCGGTGAAATATATCACAAGATAGAAGGGCAGAGGCAGCAGTGTGATGCATAAATGGGAATACAGTATTTAATAATAAATAACAGGAGAGGCTCATTGACATGTGGTTTTATCAGAGTCCATACAGATGTTCAAACAGCTACTAGATGCATACTTGCAAAGACAGAATATTCAAGGATATAATCTTTCAATGTAGGGTAATAACTGCTTGATCCAAGGATAAATCTGACTGCAATTCTGGGGTCAAGAAGGATTTTTTTGTCCTAGCTTGTTGCAAAATTGTGCTTCAAACTGGGATTTTTTTTTTTTTTTTGCCTTTTGGATCAACAGCAAAAAACAGGTGTGAGGAAGGCTGAACTTGATGGACGCAAGTCTCTTTTCAGCTATCTAACTATGTAACTATGTAACTATGTTTTCTTGCTTTGAGTAATTTTCTATTTATCAAGTTAGTGGTATCCACATCAGTCCACCCTTGCAAGTGCGCGGTCTTGGTGTTATACTTGATTCTGGCCTCACCTTTGAGCCTCACATCCAGTCTGTTACCAAATCCTGTATATTCCATTTTAAAAACATAGCCCGCATCCGCCCCTTTCTTACACAAGATGCTACCAAGGAGCTTGTCCATGCTCTAGTAATTTCCCACATGGATTATTGTAGCCCTCTTCTAATTGGTCTTCCCAAAAGCCTTATTGCCCCTCTACAGTCTGTAATGAATCTTGCCGCCAGACTGATTTCCCTCTCTAGTTGGTCCTCTCAGACCTCACCTCTCTGTCAGTCCTTACATTGGCTTCCTGTATCCTATAGGAGTCAATTCAAAGTGCTAACCCATACCTATAATAATAATAATAATAATAATAATCAAGCTCCGTGGTGCTTGTATTATAAGTACACAAATGTTTGAGGTTATGGCTACGTTTGAAGAGGTTCTCCAGTTGTTAGTAACTACATTAACCAATTGAGCTATCTTATGGGCTGCATATTTGTTTAGTGTTTATTTGGCACTGTGACTAGAAATTAATTAAATATAAAGGTCTCAACACTAAAACTGGGCATGAAATTCTATTCTGTGTATTGGAACTAGGCCATCTCTACAGAGTTCATGTAAACCTGAGTCCTCGATGAAAAGAAATGAGTTTGAAGACCTGACCATGATTTTGGCCCAGAGAGGCTTTCCATGTTGCCTCCTGAGATGGGTCTTCATTTAGGTCCATGAGGTCACAACTTGAGACATCTTTCGGACAGTTTCCTCCATTACGTAATCCATATTTCAGGATACGATGAGTTAGCAGAATGAAATGAACTGTACAGAGTTATATATAACACTTGGATATGTTGGGGAGAGAGAAAGGGATTACAGCTAAGTTACAGGTTTTTTTAGTTGGACTATTTTGGTCTTAAACGTTCACCACCCTGGTTATTTCTCAAAGATTTCCAGTTAATTGTCTAACCTAGTTATCGAATAGGTGCCATGGATTGCCACATGGAACCTTGTTATCGAATACGTGCCATGGATTGCCACATCGAACCTTGTTATCGAAATAAGTTCCATGGGTTGCCTCATGGAATCTTGTTATCGAATAAGTGCCATGGATTGCCACATGGAACCTTGTTATCGAATAAGTGCCATGAATTGCCACATGGAACCTTGTTATAGAAAAAGTGCCATAGACTGCCAACCACGTAGAATCTAATGGGAGTCATGCATCTGCTAATGTTAGTGTTTGTATATGTATTTATCATGTCACATCAGGTGCTTTCAATCACCATGATTGGCTCTCAGGGGTTCCCCACCAGGACCTCAAGGCACCTCAGCGATTCTGGACATTCCCCATTAAGGAAGCGGACAAAACCTGAATGGCTGATAGCCTGAGCTGGGAATCTTTACACTTAATTAAAGAGATTCAAATTATTCTAGAAATAAGCCTGAAAGCTATGCAACAATGTTTCCCAGCAATGTATGCGTCTAACACTGAAATAAACTAAAATCAAATGCAATACATAGAACCCCATGCCATGTCAGACAATAAATGGTTTTATTTTTATATATGAAACACGTTTCTCTTATCGAGGGGATTAAATGTCTTTTTATGACGGTCACATCAGGCATGGCTTAGCAGGGAAAGCATACTGTAAGTCCCATGTGCGGGATTCAAAGCATTATATTGATCTCGTACAACCAACAGTATACACTGCTGGACATGGCTGGACACAGTGGCAGGTTCAGCATTGTAGGTTCATGTAATGGGGTATATTGCATATATTGGATAGTTCGTATTATACGTTCTGATCCCACATTGCATTTCATACACTGCATGCGGAGGTTGAATATAATATTATATTACAATGAATTAAATTGGTAAATGTGTTAAGGTGTGAGATCACTACGCTCCAGTGATAGAAATATCTCCATCTCTGACATCATTATTTTATTTTATTTGAAGCCTGTGTAAAGGGAACATTTTCCTCAGTTGTTTCATTTAATTTTTTTAGGATTACTTTAACAATATCTTCTGTTCGGACGGGTCACTCATACTCTTGTGACTATTTCTAAGTCTGTTTTTCTCTTATGTTGAGAAAATTCATTCAGAATAAAATACTTTGGTCCACGCCCATCTGGACATATCTCCCGTTCTCAGGCTCTGCCCCAGTAACAGTTATTACTAGTACGTAACCCCACCCTGTTCTCTAACACTTCTTACACTGACTGTAAACAGCTACCCAAGCCAGTCTAACTCAACAATACTGGTTTCTGACATTACTATATTGCCAGTGCTCAAATTGTGAGGTAGTACGTTAATAAATAAACTAACCCATAATGTTCATGTGTAAACATTTACGCTTGTGTGTGTGTGTCTGTTTGTATGTCAGCCTCTGTGAGTGCGTCAGACTGTTTGTGTGTCTTTTTGTGTATGTCTGCCTGTTTGTGTGTCAGTCTTTTTGTGTGTGTGTTTGCTTGTTTGTGTGTGTTTATAGCTATTTGTGTGTGTCTGCCTGCTTGTATGTGTGTATAACTGTTCATGTGTGTGTGGATGTCTCTACCTCTTTGTGTGTGTGTGTGTGTGTGTGTTTGTGTGTGTCTACCTGTTTGTGTATCCCTTTTTGTGATCTATGCTTTCTCTTATTTTGTCTCTCTCCTTGCTGATCATTACATGATGCCCTCATGACTATAATGTCTATACATTGTTGTAAGTAAAGCTTCTAATTTCCTTTTTACTATATATGCTACCATGCTTACCTCATCCACCAGTACAAAGCGATGTCTGTTAATGACTCCTGTTCAATATCACTAACTCTATGGTGCCTCGTTATAACACCTTGTCAGAGCAGGGGAGGAAATAGGGGGATGTTTTAGACCCTAATCCACTGCTCTGGACTCAGAAAAGTATTTTCTGATCT
Source organism: Pelobates fuscus (assembly GCF_036172605.1). Lineage (NCBI taxonomy): Eukaryota > Metazoa > Chordata > Amphibia > Anura > Pelobatidae > Pelobates > Pelobates fuscus. The sequence goes on along the minus strand of NC_086327.1, from coordinate 3,899,814 downwards.
CCTAATAGGATTTAAAAGATATTTCAACCTCTTAAGGACCGCAAACGTACTAGGTACGTCAGACAAAAATGGTCCTTAAGGCCTGTGGACGTACCTAGTAGGTCCGCGGCAAATATGAGCACTGGAAGCGATCGTGATAACTTCCAGACGCTCTAATGGTATTGCAGCAATGCCTCGATGTTGAGGCAATCAAGACATATGGCAAATGGGAGAGTTAGTTTGTGCTGAAGTCAGACTTCCAGGCCACTTGTGTGTTATATAGTTAGTTACATAGTTACATAATTACATAGCTGAAAAGAGACTTGCGTCCATCAAGTGTGTGACTTCTCGCACCTGGCAGAGTGGCTCTGTTGGGGTCCCAGCTTCAAAGAGGAACATGGGTTGTAAGCCCTGACCTTCCATGCAATCAATTAACCCCTTTTGAAATATTAAAATGTGTTGGTGGGGTGTTTGGAACTATTGTAGATTTTCCTGTACCTTAAATGAAAGAGGTTTCCTCACGCAATTATCTCTCAGGAACAGAGGATCTTGGGAGAAAAGACCCTGTATGTGTGTGTTGGAAACGCCTTACTGGGGACTTTGCATAGAAAGGCCGTGTGTGGCCCTGAAAAAAGTCAGTCTACTCCCAACATTAAGTCTGGGCTATACTGCTCGATTTACTTGCTATACCTGCTATACTCTCTGGAGGAGAGCTTTAACCACTGGGAGCTGGATCCAGGGCTTGGGTCCAGGGTGGGAAGAGGCGGCAAAACCCCAGCCAAGCTGCAGTGACTAGGGTCTGGAAGTGCTTTTGGTGTCCCGGCGAAGTGCTTATGGTACTCGGTCATAACTAGGAAGAGCATTTGGCAGAGGTACCCAGTTGGGGTACCAGGCTGTCCACCACAAGTGTGTGTCAAGAGGGGCAGAGAAAGGACACCGTCTTTTACTGTCCTGATTGCCCTGGACAGCCTGGACTCTGCATTGGGGGCTGCTTTAAGCCACACACTGGTCTGTTTTTTTTGCCGTTCAGTTTTTTGGGGTTTTTTTTGTTACATTTACTGCTCCTGAGTTTGTTTATTTTACTTTTACTGCACCAGACTATTTTGATGATCAAGTTCAACCTATGCATGGGGGCATGAGTGTACTCAGGAGGCCTTGCAGAAAACAACCTGGAGTGTTTTATTGCAATAACCAACAACAGGCTCCCCTATATCACACACTAATGTGTGTGTAAAAATGAAAATTGAAAAATTACCACCACACATTTTCTCCAATTTTTTGACTAAAACAATTGCATCAAAGGCATCAAAACACTCCATATACAATACCGTGGGGTGTCAACTTTTCAAATATATGCAAGAAAATAAATTGGAATATCTGAAAAGACCCCCAAAAAGAAGATATATCAAATTAAAAAAAAACATATGTCAGACGTTTGGCATTGCACCCCCCCCCAAACAACCCAATAAACCTTTGCATAGGTGGAATCACTGTACTCGGGAGATGTTACTGAGCACATATTGGGGTGTTCTCTGTCAGTAACACCTAACAGGAGCTGAGAATCCATGCCTAAAGTACAATGTGAGAGAAAAATAACATAAAAAATGACTAGCCAAAAGTTTGACAGAGACTGCTGGTAGAATTGGTGCATGGAAAGTGTTAAAATACCACCATGTGAAATACCCTAGGGTGTCTACATTTCAAAAATATATGGTTTGATGGAGGTAAATTACATTGGCCGGCTTCAAAAATGTCCCAAATAGGACATGGGTGCATGATGATCTGTGAAAATTTCATGTTGGAAAACTAAAAGTCCAAATAAGGTTTTTTAGCCCCCAGTGAACCCGACACACCTGTACATGGGAGATGTTGCTGAACACATATTGGGGTGTTCCTATTATTATACACACCTGTAATGGACACCTTCCGTTGACGGATGCTCCTAGCGCTTCCTGAGGACTCCAAGCACTGCAGCAGACACCACAACCACCGCAGACTCCACAACCGCCGTAGCTTAACTGGAGCCACGCTGTCTTCCGTCCACCCTGTATGAACCTCCAGCATCCATGACCGTGTGGGGAAGACCTCTCCTCCAAGGAGAGCGTAACAGGATCAAGCTCTGAAAAAAGAGCTAAGTGATTAAAGTTCAAGGGAATATGCAGCGCATAGCAATCCCCAGTGTGAATATAGCTGTCCCCTCCAATCACGAGACAAGACTACGTGTTGAGGGTCAAGAAGAACTCTGGTTTAATGGCACACACTCTGCTTTTATGCAATTCTCCCCTGCAAGGGAGACGCCCACATACAATTATACATTACCCAATCACACAATTGTTACATCCCACAGATTCCCTCCCCTTAGCCTGAGAGGTAACCCAATTATACGTACAGATTAAACATACTTTTTACCCAACTTTCATAACTCTAAAACCATACATCCAATATTAATAACATATTATTAATCAGCACATTCCAAATACAAATATACCGAAAAATCATTTGAATCCGTTCAGCCGTTCGGGAGATAGGTATAAGTCCTTTATACATTTTCATGCCCAAAACAGTTCCATGGATTTGGGCTCTGCGGTTGGTCTATTTTGCACAGAGAAAATTACTAAGTCCCATTCGAACGAGCGTTCGAATCTTCGAACGGGACTTAGTCTCCAGCTGCGGGACGAAGAAGGTACGGGTCAGCATTCGAATAAGTTAAAATGGCCGACGCCACGTGTTCGTTTGTCGAATGGCGGCCACTTCGACAACTTCGGCACTTCGATGACTTCGGCACTTCGACTGCATTCAAAGTGCCAGTTTAAAAGTTGTAACCCTGCTCCAAAGCATTTAAAGGGCCAGGAACAGCATTCAAAGATCCATTATGCCCAAATGTAATTCTTAAAGAGCAATACATTCATTCCAGGGCCATAGTCGCAGAGCAGGAGGCTAGCGATAAGTCCTCTCCAATGCCCAGTGGCAATTTTTTTTTACATTGGCATGGATTGGTGGTAAAATGGTTGCTTAAAGAGAGATAAAAAAAGACCCCAAGTTTAAAACCTTAGGTTGTTTTCTTTTAAAAAAATATATACATGTGAAGGGTTATTCAGGGATTCCCGACAGATACCAGTGTTACAATGTAACTTTCGTTAATTTTGAGAAAAAAAAAATGGTTTGGAAATAGCAAAGTGCTACTTATACTTATTGCCCTATAACTTTCATATAAAAGCTAAGAACACGTTAGAAAAATGTAGAAACTATTTATCACAGGTGTTTTTTGGCAGTTGTAGATGCGTAACAGATTTTGGTGGTCAAAGTTCGAAAAAGAAAACTTTCATCATATTTTATAATTTTTTTATAGTAAATTACATGATATGATGAAAATAATGGTATCTTTAGAAAGACCATTTAATGGTGAGAAAAACTGTATATAATATGTGTGGCTACTGTAAAAAATTACAGCTAAACACAAACACACAGAAAATGTAAAAAGAGCCCTGGTCCTTAACGGTAAGAAAATTTAAAAACAGTCTGGTCACTAAGGGGTTAAGTAAAAAAAAATGTTATGATATAAACACATGATGTTTTTACAGTTAGAAAGTGGACTTTTATTCCCATATTTAGAGAAATGTGAAACATTATCTGGAACGTATCTAGTTTGTTATATAATAAGTGAAAAATCGTGACAGAGTCACATTTGGCTATAATCAGCTATAGTCATAGCGTGGCTATTTTAGCCCTAATTTTGCAAGTTGGATTTCGGTCCAATAAAAACCACTGCTTAATCGTATGCGTGTAAACATGACCTGGGTCTGCACCCATAAGCCCACAATCGTGTATATCCAAATTACAATCATTGCAAATGAAATGTATTCATTGTAATCTAATTTTGTTTGCAATAATTGTGCTGGGAGCAGTGTCGGTGCTACATTTCTAGAGATAGTTAGTGAGGAGGAGACAGTCCCACAGAGGGAGACACTGAGTCTTGTTTTTCAAATAATTTTATATTTTTGGCTAAATTTGAAAAAATAGTTCATTAAAATATTGAAATGTGAAAAAAAATCAATAAAAAAATATATCAATATATCAAAAAATTTTGTTTTTCAAATATATATTTTTCATAACATTAAATCATTTAAAAGTTTATCCAAAATGTTTTAAAAGCTTGTCCAACACATTTAATTTCAAGGCCTAATTGGCCAGTGGGAAAGCTCGGATGAGAAGGGAATGGACATTGTGAGGAGGCCAGATTTGCTGAGAATGTTAAGGAGTGACTTCATCAAACTGCACCACACTGTTTGAGAATAAATGATAGTGAGTCATTGCTTGAGACAGACAGGAAAAAACAGAGAGAAATGAAAGTGGAGATTAGAGGAAATGGGAGAGATTGTATTTACTTATTTATAAAATGTTTTAATAAGTGAGATTATACAGGATACAGTGAGATTTTCGAGTGTGTCTTGGGCCCTTTAACACTGCATCGTCACAATATAATATTTAAATAGTTCAATATAATATCAATACACACAACATATATAAATGTAACATAGAACAGGTAGGAAATATATATTCAACCATGACAGGTGCATTCTGTTTTGAGGTATGTAGAGAGGGATCTCTTAAAGGACTTTAGATTTGGGGAAGATTTGAAAGTGTGCGGGAGGTCGTTCCACAATTTCTGCATTTTCTTAGGAGAAGGAGGATCGGGCCGCTTTCTTTTTGTATTGAGGTAGACTAAATAAAGTGCTGGTACTGGATCGGAGGTTATAGGAGGTGGGAACAGCCGAGCAGAGCATTCTGCTCAGGTAGGGGGCGGGAGCTTCCCATAAAAGCTCTTAAACACAAGGCTGGAAAGATGAAGGGTGCGTCTGGATTCCAGCGACAGCCAGTTTAGTTCTTTTAGCAAGTCACATTGGTGGGTCCTATAATTACATTGTAGCACAAATCGGCAGAACGAGTTATACAATGTATTGAGTTTATTAATGTGGGATTGCGACGCAGATGCATATACTACATCCCCATAATCAATGATTGGCATCAGCATTTGCTGCACTGTTTCCTTACTGTAGGGCTTAGGCAGGATTTATTTCTGTACAGGGCACCTAGTTTTAGATAAAGTTTAGATGAGAGTTTTTCTATGTGGAGGCCAAAGGATAGATTTGGGGTCTAGCAACGTTCTAAGTATTTGAAAGAATGGATTTTCTGATACATAGTTGTTGATTTTGTAATTTGTGTAATTTAGGTGCTTTTCCAACGATCATAGTTTGTCAGTATTTAGGAAGAGTTTTATTTTTTGCGATCCACTTTTCTACTTATTGCCCTGGCCCTGCCCTTCATTTACCTCTGTGTGTCTTAAAGGGGAACTAACCTGGAGTGTTCTTATTGTATTCATTTATAAAATGTGTTACCAGGATGGATACATTGAGATTTCTCTCATTTTAAAGTATGTCCTGGGGCCACTAACACTGCATCGTTACAATAGGATACAATATAATATTAGAAATACAAAGTAATATTAATACACAGCACAGAACAGGTAAGAGCTACAATCAGCCATGATTACAGGCACCTTCTATACTGAGATATGTAGAGAGGAATCTCTTAAAGGATTTTAGGCTGCGGGTAGATTAATAAATGTCTTTTAGGCCAAGATAAATGAGGTCTCAGATGTTGGGTGAGGGGCACATTGAGAACACATGTCAGGATGGTGATCAGACAATGAAAGGTGTGTTAGAGAAGTTACAGACACCTGGGTATGTTGAAAAGGTGAGGCCGAGGTGTCACTGTTTAAAGGACCACATTCTATTAGATGATACAAATTATATCTTGTGTTTAAATTGAGTTTATCGTGTAGACGTCATGGGAGAAAACTGTTGGTTAAATAGAAGAGACAAGCAAATCTCCTTTAGTAGAACATTAGCCTATGTGTAAAATCCTGACCTACTTGGACTATCTTCAATCGTACTATGTTCATTACTTGTTTGTATTGAAAATATGATATTGTTATGTGTTATCACAATTTATCAATAAAAACATGATATTACAAGCAGTAATGCTTTTACCTGACTCCCCCTGGTGGTTAAATCTGGAATGTTCCCTAGTACAGCAGGGTTGGTAGAGATAGTATAATATAGAATTTAACTCTTGCACTATACTTTGAAAACCAACGTACACAGAGATTTGTACCGTAGAATTAGAATTGAACTTTGATAATTGATGCCATTTGTTTAATTTCCAAGTACTGCTCCTCTAATATATCTTTGTAGAAGCTAGCCCCTCTTGTTATATAATGAATGTATCCCTGTTTATTTATAGCTCCAGGATTTTTAACAAGCTATAGGGGGCAGTAGAGAGCGGCCCATTTCAGAATTCAGACTTGCAGGCTTGGAAGATGGGTTTATTGGCTCATTTTAAAATTTAGAGACAGAAACGAACCCCCCCTTTCCTCACTGGATACAATTTGCAAAATAACATTTCCGGGTGGTATTTAATAGGCGATTTCTGAGTCTTTTATGTAAACATTTTACCCCAATTTCTTCTAAATATAGCAATTATTTTTATGAAGTTTCAGCCAAATATTGTGTGTGTGACGGACCGCCTGCCACCCCGACTGGGTGCCTCCGTCAAACGATGCTCCTAGTGCTCGCCAAGCACCATCAGCACCGCACTCGACACCATATCCACCGCAAACACCACGAACCGCCACAGCTTGGTTGTGGTTTCGCTATCCTCCACCCACCCTGGACCCAAGACCAGGCTCCAGCTTCCAGAGGGTGAACCTCTCCTAAATCCAGAGAGCAGGAACCAGGAACAAGAACAACTCTTACAAGAGCTTGGTGATTATACCCTGGGGAGTATAGTGATTATAGCAATCCCCAGAGTGTGGTTCTCCAATCCCCCAAACATGAGCCAAGACTTCATGAAGGGGTAAGCAGGTCTGTTTAATAAGGACCAAACTTCTGGAATAAAAGGGAATCATGACATGTCACACATGTCATGTGTCCCTAAGGGGTTAATGGAAGGCGGCACTCACAATTTATACAATTCCTCAGGCCAGAGGCACACCCCCTGGACCTGATGGTACACAGGCACACAAAGGACACAAGCCAATCAAAACAATACAATGTTGTCTGACACTCCCACATACACAGTAAAATCCCTCCCTTCTATCCTGGAGATAATTGGCTTAAGTAACCGTAGTAAACTCAATTATCCCCAGATACAGAAAATATCTCTGAGTTTACAACTGCAACAAAACATATTAAAATACATAACTTATATCCCATAGAACTGAACCCCCACATTTGACCTATCCCCAGATAGGTTGGATCTGAGCGCTCAATATATCCGAACATGTCGGTGTAACGAGAATATACCCCTACACACAGGATCCAGCTAAACAGAAGACAGTACAGAGGAGAGATACGTCTACCGGACCTTAGAGTGGCCGGACTCGACGTATATAGGAGAAGTACAGAGTCAGGAACGATCCGAGGTCAAGGGCACAAAGAGACAGCGTAAACGAGAACTAGCCGGGATCTGGTACACAGGAATCAGCAAGCCGGCAAACAGAACAGATAAGGATAAAGCGAAAACGAAGTCAGAATACAAAGCCAAGGTCAAATAGGGAGAAACACAACTGAACACAACAAGCGCTAAAGGGAACTGTAGCAGAAACCACGATAGGGCAAGGAACTAAGGGAAAAGGGTGAGTATAAGTAGCCTCCAAACAAATGTGATTGGCTCCTGTCACTTCCACACCCCCAAAAGGTAAGTGTATGGGGTGATTGGCATGACAGGAGCCAATGGGAGCCTTTTTGCAATTTAGGCTCCCACTGTCTCTTTAACCCCTTAAGGACCAAACTTCTGGAATAAAAGGGAATCATGACGTGTCACACACGTCATGTGTCCTTAAAGGGTTAAGAGCGCGCCCGAGACTCGCGGCGCGCTCTTAGCTTCAGGCGGGACACGTGACCGCATCTCGCGGTCACTGCCCGTCTTCCTGTTAGGAGAGTCGGATGAGCCGCGCGCGAGAGGACCGCGGCCGGCCCCCGGATAAGGTAAGTAACGCTACAGCCGGTCCTTGTAGGCTATTTTACAAGCCATGTTTTACCGGCTAATAACATAATATAATATAACTATAATATGATATGGTTTACGCAATGTTTGCACCCACGTTCATAGTTCTCTTTGAAGGCCATTAAGGTTGATGTTTTCTGTTTAGTTTCCCAGTTATATTCAGCTTCATGCTATTATTATTATTACTGGTATTTATATAGCACCAGCATAGTCCGGAGCGCTTTACAATATTATCAAAGGGGAAGATTTAACAATAAATTAGACAATTACAAAAACTTACAGGAACAATAGGTTGAAGAGGACCCTGCTCAAACGAGATTACAGACTATAGGATGTGGGGTATAAAACACAATAGGACAGGAAATAGCAATCAAACAAGGTGGGAGTGAAGCAGAGCTGGAGGAGAGAGTAGAGTGCTGCCCTTTAGGAGAGAGCAAGAGACAGGTATGTGAGGTAGAGGTTACTCTGGGAGGCCATAAGCTTTCCTAAAGAGATGGGTTTTGAGGCACTTATTAAATGATTAAAGACTAGGGGATAGTCTGATTGGGGTAGACAGGCTATTCCAAAGGAACTGAGTCACCCATGAGAAGTCCTGCAAACGTGAGTTGGCCGTACCAGTGCGAGCAGCGGATAGGAGGTGGTCACGGGCAGAGCGGAGAGATCGAGAAGGGACATACCTATGGATCTGTGAAGAGAAATAAGAGGGGCTAGAATTGTTCAGTGCTTTATATGTATGGGTAAGCACTTTGAATTGACTCCTACAGGATACAGTAAGCCAATGTAAGAACTGACAGAGGGGTGACGTGTGAGAGGACCGAGTAGACAGGAAAATCAGTCTGGCGGCAGCATTCATTACAGATTGTAGTGGGGCAATACGGCTTGTGGGAAGACCAATTAGGAGAGGGTTACAATAATCCATGCAAGAGTTTACTAGAGCATGGACAAGCTCCTTAGTAGCATCTTGCATAAGAAAGGGGCGGATGCGGATGTTTTTAAGGTGAAATCTACAGGATTTGGCAACAGACTGGATGTGAGGGTCAAATGTGAGGCCAGAATCAAGTATAATGCCAAGACAGCGCGCTTGCAAGGATGGACTGATGTGGGTAACACTAACTTGCAGGGAGAGTGAAGGAGGAGCATTAGTATTAGGAGGAGGAAAGACAAGAAGTTCAGTCTTAGAGAGATTGAGTATCAAAGGACATCCAGTCAGAGATGGAAGAAAGGCAAGCAGTGAAACTCTGGAGGACGGCAGGGGAGAGGTCCGGGGAGGAGAGATATATCTGAGTGTCATCAGCATACAGGTGGTATTGGAATCCAAATGAAGTAATACATTTTCCAAGAGAGGCAGTATAAAGAGAAAATAGAAGGGGACCAAGTACAGAGCCTTGGGAGACTCCAAGAGAGACACGACGAAGGGAGGAGGTATCACTAGAAAAGGAGATACTGAATGAGCATTTGGAGCAGGCCCGGACTGGCCATCGGGCAAACCGGGCACATGGCCGGTGGGCCGCGATGGCCATGGGCCAAGGCCTGCAGGAAAGATCAAGAGATCTCTCCTGCCGGGTCATGCAAGGCAGCACCGGCCCAAGATGGAGGTCTATCCCATCATGGGCCAGAGGGGTGATCGGGCAGTGAGCCGGTCACCCTCCGTGCATGCAGAGCAGCTTCCTTCTATCCCTCTCGCGAGCTCCGAGATTATCAGAGCGTTGCCATGGTAACCCGTGGCAACGCTCTGAAAAAACGGTGCTCGTGAGAGGGAGAGAGACATGGTCTGTACCCTGTGGGGTTTACCTGTCACTGGACCACCAGGTATGTGAATGCTCCCTCTCCGCCCTGCAAAGTTAAAAGGGAAGAGTAAATGGAATTATTATTTTTTTTTTTACTTTTTTTTTGTCTAATTATTAAATTAATGATTTATGGCCATATCATCCACTATATACACCCCCCTCACATACACACACACAAACACACAAACACACACACACCGCACCCCCTGCACTAACACACAAACACACTACACATACTGCACTAACACACAACACACTGCACCCCCTGCACTAACACACAAACACACTGCTCTAACACACAAAAACCCTGCACTAACAAACTGCAATCCCTGCACTAACATACAAATACACTGCACTAACATACACAGACACACTGCACCCCCTGCACTAACACACAAACACACTACATACACTGCACTAACACACAACACACTGCACCCCCTGCACTAACACACAACACACTACACACACACACCGCACCCCCTGCACTAATAAACAAACACACTACACATACTGCACTAACACACAACACACTGCACCCCCTGCACTAACACACAAACACACTGTTCTAACACACAAAAACCCTGCACTAACACACTGCAACCCCTGCACTAACATACAAATACACTGCACTAACATACACAGACACACTGCACCCCCTGCACTAACACACACACACACTACATACACTGCACTAACACTACACAAACTGCACCCCTGCACTCACACAAATATGCTGCTCCCCTGCACTAACAATATACACACAGCACCCCCTGAACTAACACACAAACACACTGCACCCCCTGCACTAACACACAAACACACTGCTCTAACACACAAAAACCCTGCACTAACACTCTGCAACCCCTGCACTAACATACAAATACACTGCACTAACATACACAGACACACTGCACCCCCTGCACTAACACACAAACACACTACATACATTGCACTAACACACAACACACTGCACCCCCTGCACTAACACACAACACACTACACACACACACCGCACCCCCTGCACTAACACACAAACACACTAAACATACTGCACTAACACACAACACACTGCACCCCCTGCACTAACACACAAACACACTGCTCTAACACACAAAAACCCTGCACTAACACACTGCAACCCCTGCACTAACATACAAATACAATGCACTAACATACACAGCCACACTGCACCCCCTGCACTAACACCCAAACACACTACATACACTGCACTAACACACAACACACTGCACCCCCTGCACTAACACACAACACACTACACACACACACCGCACCCCCTGCACTAACACACAAACACACTGCTCTAACACACAAAAACCCTGCACTAACACACTGCAACCCCTGCACTAACATACAAATACAATGCACTAACATACACAGACACACTGCACCCCTGCACTAACACACAAACACACTACATACACTGCACTAACACTACACACACTGCACCCCTGCACTCACACAAATATGCTGCTCCCCTGCACTAACACTATACACACAGCACCCCCTAAACTAACACACAAACACACTGCACCCCCTGCACTAACGCACAACACACACTGTATATCCCCAATATCCACACTACACCTCCTGCACTTACACACAAACACACTTCACACACTCTCTCAGTGGCGTACACACAATCCATGGGGCCCTGGTGCGAAACTGTTCCAGACAGGCATGCATACATACACACACACACACACACAAGACGCACATACATACATACATACAAACAGACAAGCACACACACACACACAGACATACAGGCAGACACACATACATACACACACACATACATACAAACAAACAAACAGGCACACATACATACAGGCAGACACACACACACACAGACACACACACATACATACAAACACACACACACACAAAATATTTAAGTCACCCTCCTGTTTCCTACCTTTTAGGTGCAGGAGGGTGACTGGGGTCCAGTGGTGGCTCAGGTGAATGGGAGTCAGAGTTCCCACTCTGACTCCCTGGTCTTCCTCCCGCGCGGCTCTCAGTGTTAGTGGGATGAGTGATGTGCAGTCACTTCCTCCCAGCTCTGTGATGTAATCACAGGGGGCCCGGTCACGCTGTTAAAGCGCCCAGCGCTGACCGAGCCCCCTTACAATCCATATCCATCGGGTGGCCCTGACAGCATGGGCCACCCGATGGACCCCTGGGACGCGGCCCCGGCAAAACATAATGGCGGGTACCCAGTTGCAGGGGTCCGTAGGGTAACCGGACCCCTTTGAGTGACGGGCCCGGTCGCAGCTGTGACCCCTGTGACCGCGGTATGTACATCAGTGCACTCTCTATACCCCATATATACACACTATATCCCTGGCACTCACATACACACACTGTATACCCCCTAAACATACACTACACTCCCTGCACTTTCATACGTTATGCCCCTTTAAACACACACATTACACCCCCTGCATGCAAACACACTAATTTATATCCCCTATAAATACATATTCTGCACCCCCTGTACACACTACACCACCTATGCATACATTACTGCACCTATGCACATGTGCTCTACAGCTTCTTTAGCATATGCACACTAAAAACACTCACAAACACACAGTCCAGCTCTTTACATGCACACACTACATCCCCTAGGCCCACACACTCCACAGGCCCTATATGAATACACACACAGACACACAAACACACACACATACTTTACACCTCAGAAAAACACACACTACAGCCCCTAGCCACATGCAGTACGCCACAAACAGACCCCTTTGCACACAATACAACACAAATAGTCTGTTCTACACACATGCAACCTCCAAACATATACAACACCACAGGGAACATCCCCACACATGCACAACACTTTAACAGCCCTGTTTTGATCTCTGGTATCCCACTATTGAGGACACAAGAGACAAATCGCCAGCAAACACAGCGCATGCTTACATTGCACAAACTATCTCGCCCACCCCCCAAAAAAAAACATGGCATTTACTTAATCCAAGAGCACTGGATGCTCTGGAGGAGCGTGACATTAACATACTCATTTGGTGGGGGGGGGGGGGAGGGGGTGTGCATGTCAATGGTGGTGACATGACATGCCCCCTTTCTCACCCCCGCCCCTTTAATTGCCCGGGCTGAATTTTTGTCCCAGTCCGGCCCTGGTTGGGAGAGATAGGAGGAAATCCAAGAGAGAACTGTGTCACAGAGACAGAGTGATTGAAGAGTTTGGAGAAGGAGAGCATGGTCAACAGTGTCAAAGGCAGCAGAGAGGTCAAGAAGAATTAGTATTGAGTAGTGCCCTTTGGATTTAGCTGTGATTACGTCATTAGTGACTTTAATAAGAGCAGTTTCAGTAGAGTGGAGAGGGCGGAAGCCAGATTGACAAGGTTCATGGAGAGAGTTGGAATTGAGGAAACAAGCCAGATGGGTAAAGACCAGTCTTTCCAGAAGCTTTAAGGAAAAAGGGAGCAGGAATATGGGACATTAAAGGTACACTATGGTGTCCGGAATACAAACCTGTACTATATTCCCAACACTATAGAGCCCCTGGCCCAAGTTATATTCAGCCCATCCACCCCTTCTCCTGTTTGCCATAAAAATATTAAAAAGATGGTTTTTATTTGCCTTTTTCCAGCACTCCCTCGGTGCTGCTGGTCTCTCCACCTTCATCAACAGTGTCCTCCTCCATCGCTGGTCCAATCCAATAAATCCAATTCTCATAATAGCAGAGCAATCGTTTATGGACCATGTTTGCAGGATGCCACCAGGGCTGAGCTATGGGCCTAACTGAAAGCGTTACCAGCTGCCATTAAGGTAATTAGTGAATGATGTACCCTACATTTTGACTGTTAAACACATCCAATAACATATAGACTGTACATATAGCTTGCTTCTGGGCATACTGCACTTTTACTGTTGGTGCAAAAAAAACTCCCAGACTGGAAGCTAATCTGAACAAGGTCGATAATAGCTCGTGGTGTAGAATTGGAGGCAAACATACTGTGCTGCCACCTAGTGGTAGAAGTGTAAATAGACAAAATATAATTTACAACGAATGTGAAAAATTCTTCTTATTATTATTTATTAAATGACAACAAATTATACAGCGCTGTACAATGGGTGGACTAACAGACAAGTATTTGTAACCAAACAGATGTTAGAACATACTGAATAGCAATACAAATACATTCAGTCTTTAAAAACAGGTCAGATGGACCAAATTAATTCTATACTCATTCTATACTCAGGAATAGTTTCTTAAAATTTCTTCTTTTTTATTTTTTTATTTGGAGTTTTCAATAATGTAAGATTCTCTGTCTCAAGCTAATAGATTGATTTCATGTCTAATCACTGTTTTAAAAATGATATTTTAGACGGTTAATATCTCTTTGTGTTCTTTTCTGGTATTGGAATTAGATTTATCTCAACGTAAGAAGAAACGAAGTTTAGAAGATTTAAAAGGAAAAGGAGACCTCTAGAAATCCTCTAACCACTAAATGTAAAGAGATACAGTGAAAATGGAGAAACGAGGAACGTGGAAGCAAAGATGATCAGAGAGAAAATGTCATACAATGAAAAGCAGACTTACTGCAGCAAGGAAGACAGTTTGAAATAAGAATAATATGAAGTGACCAAGTAGAATAAAAATATATGGGAAAGACTCGAAACATGGGACTTTGCACCCACATAGCTGTTGGAATTGTCTTTTTTGGGGGTCTTTTAGTTTTATGCCAAACCCATCGTGCTCGACGCCCTCCGAGGTGGAAGTGTCCTACATCCTGCAATTGTTCCAGTGATAATGTCCTATGTGATGGAGTCCCCTCCATACCAAGCAGCTACTCCTCAGACATCATCTCAGTGTAAGAGTTCCTAAGGCAACTGACTGCCAGTTCTGACTATAATCTGAGAGACGCTTTATTGTAAGGTATATCCCAGGTATCCAGGCTCATCTGACGTCCTACACATGAATGTAATCTATTGCCCTGAACACCACCCTGTCAGTCCAAATTACATGATTACTTGAATATCCACCTGACAGTTAATATCCATGAATGCCTACCTGCAAGTCCTTAAGCCTGACTGTACACCTGCCTGCCAATGTGTGCATCCATAGGCCTGAATGTCTATCTAACATTCATTTAGGTTAATGCCCACCTAAAAACCCACACAACTTAATGTCCATTGGATAGTTTCTAAATAAACACACCTGCCTGACAATCCAAAAGTCTGTATTCCCAAATGATGCAAGCCAAGTTATAAGCCATACCCCGACATGTTCTAAGCCATACATTGCCATGTTATAAGCCATCCACACAGGGGTCAAGTCCTGGGGGGAAAAGTGTGGGAACTCACCCGAGATCCCCCCCATACACTTGTATGGATAGACGCGCGCACGCACGCACACACACATACTGATGACATTCATGTGCACACACTCTGACAGGCTCACACACAAATACACTCACAGACAAATACACACACACTCACAGACAAAGATACATACACACACTTCCAGACACACACACTCACAGACAAACACACTAACAGCCACACACACATAAGCTCACACTCACAGACACACACACTCCCAGAGAAAGATACATACACTCACAGACAAAGACACATACACACACACACACACACACACACTCACAGACAAACACACTAACAGCCACACACACACATAAGCTCACACTCACAGACACACACACACTCCCAGAGAAAGATACATACACTCACACTTCCTGACACTAACAGACAAACACACACACTTCTAGACACACACACTCACAGACAAACACACTAACAGCCACACACACACACTCCCAGACACACACACACACACACTCACAGACAAACAAACACAAACATACAGTTTTACAAAATGCTTAAATGTCCACCCAACCTCCCTACCTGGAGAGCTGGCATGGACTTGTCCATGGGGTCCAGTGGGGCTAAAGCCCGGCGGGCGGCTGTAGTGGCTGATACACGCGGCGAGGCAGCTGCTGGTCTGTCTCCTCTACTCCCTCGCGGGCTGGGACGTCATATTCCGGCTTCTGTAGACAGCGCGCGAGGGAGCAGAGGAGACAGACCAGCAGCTGCCTCGCCGCGTGTATCAGCCACCACAGCCGCCCGCCGGGCTTTAGCCCCACTGGACCCCATAACAGGGGGAACGCGGGGGTTCCTGCAGGAGCAACGGGAACGGCGTTCCCGCTGTAAAAAAAAGTGCAGGAACGCCGTTCCCACGCGTTCCTGCAGGACTCGAGCCCTGCACAAACTCATTCATTGACAGAGAGACACACACAAACACACTGACAGACACACACTAATAGTCACACACACACTAAATGACAAACAGACTCTCATTGATTTGACAGACACTTACAAACATACACTAACAGAAGCACATACACGCAAACATGCACTAACAGAAGCACATACACACACACGTGCATACACTAACAGAAGCACGTACACTCATACGCACACACACATGCATACACTAACAGAAGCACATACACTCATACACACACACGTACATACGCTAACAGACGTAAATACACTCATACACACACACTGACACAAACACACACACATACACTAACAGACATAAACTAACAGACATACACACACAAAGACTAACAGACATACACACACACACTAACAGACATACACTAACAGACATACACACATACATACACATACACTAACAGACATACACCCACATACATAGACTAACAGACATACACACACATACACTAGCAGACATACACACACACACACATACACATACACTAACAGACATACACACACATATACACACATACACTAGCAGACATACACACACACACACACACACACACATACACACACATACACTAACAGACACACACACATACACTAACAGACACACATACACTAACAGACATACACACACACATACACTAACAGACATACACACATACACTAACAGACATACACACACACTAACAGACATACACACACACACATACACATACACTAACAGACATACATACACTAACAGACATACACACACACATACACTAACAGACATACATACACTAACATACATACACACATACACTAACAGACATACACACACACATACACTAACAGACATACATATATACAAATTACTAAAATTAACATTTCCCACCCACCCAGCCTCCCTACTTTTTAGGATGGCATGGATGGGTCCCTGTGGTCCAGTGGGGCTGCAGTGAAGCGGGCGGCTCTCTCCCTGTCACACGTGGCGAGGGAGCTGTGTCCTCTCTGCTCCCTCTCGCCGCGTGGGTTGTCTGCTGATGCAGGGAGCCGGAATATGACGTCATATTCCGGCTCCCTGCATCAGAAAACGGCACGCGTCGAGAGGGAGCAGAGAGGACACAGCTCCCTCGCCGCGTGTGACAGGGAGAGAGACGCCCGCCAGGGAGGGAATCAGGTGGCCCCCCCATGACAGGGGGAACACAGGGCATTTGGGGGCGGCATTTTTTGCCGCCCCCTGAGTGCCTGCAGGGGGAACGGCGTTCCTCCTGTGAAAAAAGTGCAGGAACGCCGTTCCCACGCGTTCCTGCAGGACTCGAGCCCTGCATCCACACCATGTTATTAGCCATAACACGCCATGTTATAAGCCATACACCTAAATGTCTATGTTATAAGCCATCCCCCGCCATGTTATAAGCCATCCCCTGCCATGTTCTAAGCCATACCCCCCCATGTTATAAGCCAGCCCCCGCCATGTTATAAGCCATACCCCGCCATGTTATTGTCAGGATCCCGTGGGCGGCTGCGAGGGGAGGCTGCAGTCCGCTCGCGGCACTCACCCTTCAGCCGTCCGCGGTCCCCTTCTCGTACGCTCGGCGAGCGGCATCCTCCCAGCCACGGATGCCGCCCGCGTCTTCCTCTTCGTCCCCCAGCGGCAGCATGCTGCACGCTGGGAGACCGCCCATTTTTGTAAACGCCGGGGTCAGCCACCTGACCCGGCGTTAAAGGTACAGTGCCTCAATCACAGTGGGAGGTATAGATATCTCCCACGTGTGATTGTTAATTCTGATTGGAAATTATCCAATCAGAATTAATCAATGGGTTTAAATACTTACCTCTCCTGTCTCTCTCTGCCCTGTTGTGGTCTTTGCTTTCTAGTATTGCTGTTCTTCTTGTGTTTCTCTCTGGTTTACGTACTCTCTGGCTTGTTTATCCGACCTTGCGACTTTCTCCTACCCTTTGACCTTGGCTTGTCTCTCGTTATTCTGTCCTCTGGTTCCCCTTACTCGGCTTGTCTCCTGACTATTCTTTGTGTGCTTAGCCCGGCCACTCTAAGGTCCGCAACTGCACCTTTTCTGTGTGTGTGTTAGCTTGTTAGGTTCCCAGAATCGTGACAGTTATAAGCCATCCCCTGCCATGTTATTAGCCATACCCAGCCATGTTATAAGCCATACCCTGCCATGTTATAAGCCGTACCTCGCCATGTTATAAGCCATACCCCGCCATGTTATAAGCCATACCCTGCCATGTTATAAGCCATCCCCCACCATGTTATAAGCCATACCGCGCCATGTTATAAGCCATACCCCACCATGTTATAAGCCATACCCCACCATGTTATAAGCCATACCCTGCCATGTTAGAAGCCATACCCCGCCATGTTATAAGCCATACCCTGCCATGTTAGAAGCCATACCCCACCATGTTATAAGCCATACCCTGCCATGTTATAAGCCATACCCCGCCATGTTATAAGCCATACCCCACCATGTTATAAGCCATACCCTGCCATGTTAGAAGCCATACCCCGCCATGTTAAAAGCCATACCCCACCATGTTATAAGCCGTACCCTGCCATGTTAGAAGCCATACCCCGCCATGTTATAAGCCATACCCCGCCATGTTATAAGCCATACCCCGCCATGTTATAAGCCATACCCCACCATGTTATAAGCCATACCCTGCCATGTTATAAGCCGTACCCTGCCATGTTGTAAGCCGTACCTCGCCATGTTATAAGCCATATTCCGACATGTTCTAAGCCATCCCCCACCATGTTATAAGCCATACTCCACCATGTTATACACCATACCCCTGAATGTCTATGGTTTACAGTAAGCCATACCCTGCCAAGTTAGAAGCCATACCCAGCCATGTTATAAGCCATACCTCGCCATTTTATCAGCCATACCCCATCATGTTATAAGCCGTACCCCATCATGTTATAAGCCATACCCTCCCATGTTATAAGCCATACCCCACCATGTTATAAGCCATACCCCTGAATGTCTATGGTTTACAGTAAGCCATACCCCGCCATGTTATTAGCCATACTCTGCCATGTTATAAGCCATACCCTCCCATGTTATAAGTCATACCTCGACATTTTATCAGCCATATCGCGCCATGTTATAAGCCATACCCTCCCATGTTATAAGCCATACCCCACCATGTTATAAGCCATACCCCACCATGTTATAAGCCATACCCTGCCATGTTATAAGCCATACCCTGCCATGTTATAAGCCATCCCCCACCATGTTATAAGCCATACCGCGCCATGTTATAAGCCGTACCCTGCCATGTTATAAGCCATACCCTGCCATGTTATAAGCCATACCCCACCATGTTATAAGCCATACCCCGCCATGTTATAAGCCGTACCCTGCCATGTTATAAGCCATACCCCGCCATGTTATAAGCCATACCCCACCATGTTATAAGCCATACCCTCCCATGTTAGAAGCCATACCCCGCCATGTTATAAGCCATACCCCACCATGTTATAAGCCATACCCCGCCATGTTATAAGCCATACCCCGCCATGTTATAAGCCATACCCCACCATGTTATAAGCCATACCCTGCCATGTTAGAAGCCATACCCCGCCATGTTATAAGCCATACCCCACCATGTTATAAGCCATACCCCACCATGTTATAAGCCATACCCCACCATGTTATAAGCCATACCCTGCCATGTTAGAAGCCATACCCCGCCATGTTATAAGCCATACCCCACCATGTTATAAGCCATACCCCGCCATGTTATAAGCCATACCCCGCCATGTTATAAGCCATACCCCACCATGTTATAAGCCATACCCTGCCATGTTAGAAGCCATACCCCGCCATGTTATAAGCCATACCCCGCCATGTTATAAGCCATACCCCACCATGTTATAAGCCATACCCCACCATGTTATAAGCCATACCCCACCATGTTATAAGCCATACCCTGCCATGTTATAAGCCATACCCTGCCATGTTATAAGCCGTACCCTGCCATGTTGTAAGCCGTACCTCGCCATGTTATAAGCCATATTCCGACATGTTCTAAGCCATCCCCCACCATGTTATAAGCCATACTCCACCATGTTATACACCATACCCCTGAATGTCTATGGTTTACAGTAAGCCATACCCTGCCAAGTTAGAAGCCATACTCTGCCATGTTATAAGCTATACCCCGTCATGTTATTAGCCATACCCCATCATGTTATAAGCCGTACCCCATCATGTTATAAGCCATACCCCGCCATGTTATAAGCCATCCCCTGCCATGTTATAAGCCATACCCCGCCATGTTATAAGCCATACCCCGCCATGTTATAAGCCATCCATGTTATAAGCCATACCCCACCATGTTATAAGCCGTACCCTGCCATGTTATAAGCCATACCCCGCCATGTTATAAGCCATACCCCGGCATGTTATAAGCCATCCCCTGCCATGTTATAAGCCATACCCCACCATGTTATAAGCCATACCCTGCCATGTTATAAGCCATACCCCACCATGTTATAAGCCATACCCCGCCATGTTATAAGCCATCCCCTGCCATGTTATAAGCCATACCCCACCATGTTATAAGCCGTACCCTGCCATGTTGTAAGCCGTACCTCGCCATGTTATAAGCCATATTCCGACATGTTCTAAGCCATCCCCCACCATGTTATAAGCCATACCCCACCATGTTATAAGCCGTACCCTGCCATGTTATAAGCCATACCCCGCCATGTTATAAGCCATACCCCGCCATGTTATAAGCCATCCCCTGCCATGTTATAAGCCATACCCCACCATGTTATAAGCCATACCCTGCCATGTTATAAGCCATACCCCGCCATGTTATAAGCCATACCCCGCCATGTTATAAGCCATCCCCTGCCATGTTATAAGCCATACCCCACCATGTTATAAGCCATACCCTGCCATGTTATAAGCCATACCCCACCATGTTATAAGCCATACCCCGCCATGTTATAAGCCATCCCCTGCCATGTTATAAGCCATACCCCACCATGTTATAAGCCGTACCCTGCCATGTTGTAAGCCGTACCTCGCCATGTTATAAGCCATATTCCGACATGTTCTAAGCCATCCCCCACCATGTTATAAGCCATACTCCACCATGTTATACACCATACCCCTGAATGTCTATGGTTTACAGTAAGCCATACCCTGCCAAGTTAGAAGCCATACTCTGCCATGTTATAAGTCATACCTCGCCATTTTATCAGCCATACCCCATCATGTTATAAGCCATACCCTCCCATGTTATAAGCCATACCCCACCATGTTATAAGCCATCCCCTGCCATGTTATAAGCCATACCCCACCATGTTATAAGCCATACCCTCCCATGTTATAAGCCATACCCCACCATGTTATAAGCCATCCCCTCCCATGTTATAAGCCATACCCCACCATGTTATAAGCCATACCCTCCCATGTTATAAGCCATACCCCACCATGTTATAAGCCATACCCTCCCATGTTATAAGCCATACCCTCCCATGTTATAAGCCATACCCCACCATGTTATAAGCCATACCCTCCCATGTTATAAGCCATACCCCACCATGTTATAAGCCATACCCTCCCATGTTATAAGCCATACCCTCCCATGTTATAAGTCATACCTCGACATTTTATCAGCCATATCGCGCCATGTTATAAGCCATATCGCGCCATGTTATAAGCCATACCCCACCATATTATAAGCCATACCCTTCCTATGTTATAAGCTATAGCCCACCATATTGTAAGCCATACCGCGACATGTTATAAGCCATACCCCACCATGTTATAAGCTATAGCCCACCATATTATAAGCCATACCGCGCCATGTTATAAGCCATACCCCGCCATGTTATAAGCCATACCCTCCCATGTTATAAGCTATAGCCCACCATATTATAAGCCATATCGCGCCATGTTATAAGCCACACGCGCCGTGTTATAAGCCAGACCTCCCGATGTTTTAAGTAATACCCCATCATGTTATAATATCCCCCATGTTATAAGCCATATCCCTTATGTTATAAGTCATACCCCACCATGTTATAAGCCATACCCCATCATGTTATAAGTCATACCCCACCATGTTATAAGCCATACCCCACCATGTTATAAGCTATAGCCCACCATATTATAAGCCATACCGCGCCATGTTATAAGCCATACCCCGCCATGTTATAAGCCATACCCTCCCATGTTATAAGCTATAGCCCACCATATTATAAGCCATATCGCGCCATGTTATAAGCCACACGCGCCGTGTTATAAGCCAGACCTCCCGATGTTTTAAGTAATACCCCATCATGTTATAATATCCCCCATGTTATAAGCCATATCCCTTATGTTATAAGTCATACCCCACCATGTTATAAGCCATACCCCATCATGTTATAAGTCATACCCAACCATGTTATAAGCCATACCCCATTATGTTATAAGCCATACCCCGCCATGTTTGAAGCCATACCCCACAATGTTATAAGTCATATCCCCCATTTTTTAAGCCATACCCCACCATGTTATAAGCCATATCCCTTATGTTATAAGTCATACCCCACCATGTTATAAGCCATATCGCGCCATGTTATAAGCCATACCCCGCCATGTTATAAGCCATACCCCGCCATGTTATAAGCCATACCCCACCATGTTATAAGCTATAGCCCACCATATTATAAGCCATACCCCGCCATGTTATAAGCCATACCCCACCATGTTATAAGCCATACCCCATTATGTTATAAGGCATACTCCGCCATGTTTGAAGCCATAACTCACCATGTTATAAGTCATACCCCATCATGTTATAAGCCATACCCCGCCATGTTATAAGCCATACCCCATTATGTTATAAGGCATACTCCGCCATGTTTGAAGCCATACCCCACAATGTTATAAGTCATATCCCCCATGTTATAAGCCATACTCCGCCATGTCATATTGATTGGCCTTGTGAATGCCAATAAGACCTTCACACGTAAGCCATGACAGTTGCCTTAATAAAATGCTGGTGATTAATAATAAATGAATGTTGTTAATGGCTGCACAGCCCATACCCCTGGCCCCTGGTGCACAGAATAGATTATCTCCGTCTATCACACAGTGTTAAACATGGACAGATTGTGCCTGAATTTCATCAGGAGACATTTAACTGGAAATCTCTGAGCATGTAACTGGCTGCTAGATCTCTGGCAACATTGTACACATAAATTATACTAATTATATCAGTTTATATCAATTATACCTATCATATCAATTATACCAGTTTATATCAGTATACCAATCATATCAGTCTTTATACCTGTTTATACCAATTACACCATTTTATATCAAGTACACCAATTATACCAGTTTAAACCAGTTTATACCAATTATACCAGTTTAAACCAGTTTATACCAATTATACCAGTTTTTACAAATTATACCAGTGTATATCAGTGTATACCAATTACCAGTTTAGCAATTGCTTTAGCATCAGCTCCCGTAAAAGTAATTATATAATAAGCCTGTACGCTCACATAGATTTTACAATGGCTCACACTAAACCATCCCTTTGTATCATTTATTTTATTCGTAGTGATAGAAGGAGAGTTTGATTACCTTTTACTTGCCTGTCTTACACTGCATTCCTCGGCCCTCCGGTACAGAACAAACCATGTGACACAGTAACAAATGAATGATTCATTCACACGCCGAACAATTTGTCAAGAGAAGCCGTGAAATAAATCTTCAAATGATTTTATAAGATGACCGGATTGATTCATTGTCACTGCTGGTAGACACATTGCCACCTTTGCTCTGCCATTGCACGTTACAAGCCTTTCCTTGACATAAGAGCAGATGAACGAGAGGACGGGCATTATACAAACACAATCATTTGACAAATTGCAGATCTAAAGCTTCTCATTCATTGATTAAAGGAGGGTTATTGTCTTCTCCCGCACCACCACCTAGTTTAAAACATATTAGAATAGAATGGACATTACGTTCCTTAAAGACAAGGCATTGGATGAAGAGTATGATGTAATATGATGTATAAAATAATATCCAATGCAATATGCAGCCTTCTACTTTCAACTGGACATTATAGTCTATTACAAACTACTCAGTGTCTGCTCTGGGCATTCGCCAACCATGGAGACCCTACACAAAACTTGTTACTGGTCCCCCTAGCACAAATCAGTATTGAACGGCCTCCTGTTTTTTAGAGCCTGTTGCTATAGCCCTGATGGATTCTTGTCCTACTTCCTAGAATATTTAGCTGTCTCCTTCCCACTTGTTCACTTTTTATTTTAATATCTCCTGCCCCTTTTCATTTACAATTACTTGTATGTTTTCCAGAAATGCTTAAAAAAGGAATTCAAACAACATGGCCTTGATTTAATATTTTTGGATACGCTTTTCATATAATTTGATATTTTTGGATAAACATTTAAAATGATTTAATATTTTGAAATATATTTCATATTTAGAATTTTTATATATTGGTATATTTTATATACCGTAATACATTTCTTATATTTTATAAAAAAAAAAAAAAAAAACGTATCAAAAAATATTTCAAAAGCTTATCCTAAAATATTAAATTAAGGCCACAGTTGGAGAAAATCTCAGAGGTTGAACATTATTTTAAAAATTATCTCAATGTCTTACAAAAATAAAAACCTCAAATTGGAAAATAACAGTATTTGGTTCTGCTGTCTGTCAGTGATGTCATTATGTCAAAAACCCTGCAAAGATACAATGATAATGTGTTAATAAGTAATTTATGTCTTCCACAGATCTTTTAGAAGATGTGTCTTTACCCATATCCCACCTGGGAGTTTCGCTCCTTCCCAAACCTTGCAGATTCTGTAAGAACTTGTGTTTTAAACTAATATTTAAACCTACGCAGTACAGAAAGTTGCCGATTGCCTTTTTTGTTCCAGTCTGGCTTTATCCGTTAATATATATTAAAATATAATAAATTACAATATATGATTGACCGTAATCTGCTTTTTAATGTATTTTTTTGTAAATAAGTCCTCTGAAATATAGTAAGGTCTATTTTGGTAGCTTAAGCTCTGATTTAATATTTTTGGATAACTTTTTCCAATAGTTTATTTTTTGGATAAATGTTTATAT